>NC_142601.1:40023733-40181976 GCF_041222555.1 Hakea prostrata | reverse complement strand
GAAGTCAAGTAAGATCTCGGCAAACTTGAGAAGAAGGTCCTAAACAAGTATATACAACATATTAGGAAAGATCCCTAACAGAAAAGATACCAAAACATCCAACATAGACCAATTCTGGAGTTGCTTTGTACTCATTGGCGAGTGGATTGGTCGATCTGGTCCATCGACCAATCGGTCGACCAATGCGAACGATAGCCTATAAAATCAGAGTTTTAAGATATGAAATCCGAATTTGGTGGTTCAAAAGGGTACTAATCAAAGGTAGACTACAACAGTAGTATTCTAACATATAGGGGACCTCAAAACACCAATCAAATCAAGATATCAAGATCCAAATTAGGAAACAAAAAGTTACCATAATTAGATCAACCATGGATCTTGATGAATTTGAAATAGAAAACAAAGACAAGAACAATAGGAGGATGGATCATTGCTTCAGGTAAAGGTATCATGAAAACATACTTAGATCTTCAAGGAACAAGGCTTAGAAGCATAAATCTAAATAAGGAAATAAAACCTACCATATATGTAACTACCATGCATCATGAAGAACACATAGTAAGGTAGAAGAGAACACTAGAGATCTATAGATTATGGATCATGGAAGGAAAACACAGTAATTAACTACTAACATGATCAACATAGAAGATCCAAAGAGATTAGAATTCAGATTAGAAGTTTAACAAAGATTAGATCATGGTTTGATCATGATTCCTTCAAAAGCTTGCAATGATCATGGTTAAGATCATTGTTCTAGCCTCAAATCCTTAGGATGATCATGAGAACATGTTCAGAGATGTTTGCAACAGAGAATGCAGCATCTCTTCTACTGTCTCAACTCAAAAAGGAAAGAAAAACAAAGATGGAGGAGAAGAAAAGAGAGTAGACATACCTTTTGATGCAAAAAGAAGAGTTTCGACGAAGATCCGTCAAGAAAACACCAAGGATGCAAGAGAGATGACTTGCAGAGGTCTTTGGTTCGTTCCAGAGAGTTTGGAGGCAGCAAATACGAAGTGGACTCGAGATTGGACTTAAATAGAGCAAGAACAACCTAATTGCCAAAGACAGCACTCATTGGTCGAGTGGATTGGTCGACTGGCCCAGTCGACCAATCAGTCGACCAATGCTGACAGCAAGACCAAAACAGGGAATTGAAGGTCCAGATCAAATGTGAAATCCCCCAGATTTCTACCCCTTTAACCCGTGGTTTTAAGACCGAGAACCTGGGCCTTGATTCGGCGACAATTGTGGACCATTTAATTCGAGCCCGAAGGATTGGAAATTAAACAAATGTTGGTAAATGACCCTTATAATGACTCAAAAACTCTCTTAAAGTTTAAGTAAAGAAAGAAGATTAGTCTCGATAGTGTAAAAAGGGTAATTTTGGAATATTTTTAGATCAGTGATGGAAAATCCGATTGACGCAAATAAGATATCAAATCGAAGATCGTCGAAAGACCTTTCCAACGAGCCAAAAATCATCAAAATCGGAGTTCGTTTGGGGGTCCAACCATGAGCCAGAAGTTTGAGCCGTTTAGGTGAACCAACCCCCACCCTATTTTCTATTTAGGGGCAAAATTGGAAATTCGGATTTTTAAACCCTATTTATGTTTTATCTCATCCGTAAACGCATTTTTGGAGGCTAGAAAGAAGCGGAGGGTTTGGAGAAAAGGAGAAACGAAAGAGAGGAGCGATTTCCATTCTTCCGAAGGTGTCTGTGATCCGAATCTTCGCAAAATCATTACAAAAGGTTAATTTTCTTTAATGCTTCTCTTACTCACAATTTTGTGAGTATTTTCTCTCCTTTCCTTTTAAGGAATCTTGAAAGGGAAGGTTGTTAGGTATCTTGGTTGCTTTCCTTTATTGTTTTAATGTCCCTTCCTAGTTTGTGGGAGTGATATCTTTTCTTTTCTATTGAGGGATCTGTGAAAGGGAATAATGTTAGGTACCCTAGATGCTTATATTTTCTTATATTAATGTTTCCCTTGAGTTTGGGAGTATTGGTTTATCTCCTTGCAAGATTTTAGAATTTTGATTCTCTAGGTCATCCACGGGTGATTTATGAGAGTCAAATTTGGGGCATTTTGATTTTGGTCAAATTTAATAAAATTGAAGGTACCCGTAAGATCCTTTTGTTGTCAATTAGCTTTCCCCAAGATTTCGTTTCGTTTAGACTTCGAATTGGTGACGAATTAAAAACTATTCACTAGTGAGGTTGAGAACTACTCTTTTTTAGTCTAGTTTTCAGATTTGGGTTTTTGTGGGAAGATTTTAAGATATCATTTGAAACCCAAATTGGCTCTAATTTGTGATAATTATTTCTTTTGCATGAATAGGTTAATATATCTTTAGTCACTAATTTGTGAGAAGGAATTATTGATCATTGGAGGAAGAACAAAGTAAAAGGTGAGGAATATACTTAACTTTATATTACATGTGTAATGATGTCAGTTACTTTTCATTATTGATATCTTGTATTGCTTTAGTATTATCTTGTGGTTATTTTATGTCTTTTGTTAAATATGAATTGCTATGATTTATGTTTATTATTACTTCTGATGTTGCTCCTTGCTTTGAAATCAATTATTGTTGTTATGAAATGGAATGTGATTGTATGAGAGGAGAAATATTATTATTTCTTCTACCTTGTATTTTCTACTAGGGTTGTGGGTTCACCCATTGCCCTAGTGATATTATATGATTGTTTTTATTGTGGTTGGGAATGGGGAATGCCCTTTGGGCATTTCTGCCATAGGATACCAAAGGAGGCGGTATGGGACGCATTCCTATGGTGCCCTTGGCTCTTTCCCGATTACTAATTTACATATTTAGGGCATGTCTAGAAGTGTTTGGTTAGGTGACCTCATGAGTACTACTACCCTTTCGGCAGGGGTATTGAAGCCGGTTAACCCGTGATGTTAGTGGCTGGGTCCTGTATGTCAAGCAGGCCCACTATCATCATAGAGAGGTAGGGTTGCATATAATAGATAAGGGCTCATGGACGCTCAAGACCGGTGAAATGACCCGTGAGAGGACATGGAGATCATCCTGTCCATTATATGTGGATGACCACTGGGTTAATGAATGGGGTCCAACAGATGCCTCCATTGAGGATTCCATTCATAGGTGGGAAGGTATTGAACCAACAGAGCACTAGGCGTGAGGGGAGATATCCGGACCATATGTAGTACGAGACCATATGACTTTGCATTGGGCCTAAGATTATCCTTGACACGCGCCAGATCTTATACCAATGGTGATGTGAGAGAGTGGTGACCTAATCCCCAACCATGGCTTGACAAGACTTTACACAACAACCGCGGAGAACCCAACAGACGTGCTTGAGTGCCGTGAGGGAAGAGTGATGAGACCGCCCAAAGAAGACTGGTGTATGACTTAATGCGTGTCTACCATAGAGACTTCATGATAGAGTTAGGAGCATAATCATTCACATATCATATCATTGTCATTAATTACATTATTGATATTCATGTTATATGTGTGGTGTGGAATCTTGAGAATGAATGTGTGATATGATATTGAGTTGACCTCACTGAGTTCTGTTGAACTCATTCCTTTTATATGTCTTTTTTCTATTAGATTATGCTGCAGGTTATGAGGACTTCTTCCAAATGGAGGATGCGTTACCAATATATCTTATTGAAGGAGTGATCGAAGAAGAAGTGGACGCACATGGAGCTTCATGCCAGTATCAAGACTGTTCTTTTGGATTGGATTCCATTAAAGAACAAGTTTAGTTTATTTTTCGCTGCGAATAAAACTACTCTCTTTCTTTTCAAAACTCTGATGTTATATTTTTATTTTGAAGTAATGGAGGATTGTAACCATTATTTCGGTTTTGATAACTTAGTATGATAAACTTGATTTATTCTTGTCCATTTAATTATGCTATATCATGTTTTGTATGGATTTGTCACTGAACCTAGATCTTGTGGTGTATCACCCCCACGGGCATTCGGGTAATGACCGGATCCGGCTGGGTGGGGTGTGACATCAAATCCAATCCTAAAGGGGTTTTGCACACAAGTCAAGTGACTTACCTAATAGGTAGAAATGCCTTCAAACCAAGATAGAGAGCACTCCAAGTCCATCAACTAATCAGATCTTCATCAGGATTCAGTTTCCAAAAATAGAACCTCATCATCAACTTTCATGGATTCAAAGCCAGACACCAAGTCCTCCACTGGGATGGCCCAAAGCTGACTTCTTACTTTACTTCGGGTCATCGGACCTACAAATAACAAGGTTTCCGGGTCAAGGTTAGGGCTGGGTTTTACAATTATTATCTGTTCATGATTGTATTATCGTCGATGTGGATTATGTGGTCCCTGAACTATGGATCTTCGAGGCTGTGGATCACATCCCGGGTATGCCAAATAGGGTACCGGCTGGGTGGATGTGACAGTTAGAACCATATTTGCATCATGTGTTTCATATCATATTGCATCATGTTGTGGTCTATATCATATGGCTTATGTTTTATGGAATAACTGCCTTGCTGAGTTCTTTTGAACTCACTCCTTTTTGCAACATCTTTTGTTAGACTCTACTGTAGGTACTACTACTGTAGACTATGACAGTCAACACTTTGAAGATCAAGTTGATGACTCGTACCACACTGGTCACAGTGTACAAGTTGATAAAGACTACTAGTCCGAGATTGGGACTTATCTGGAGTAGTCCGGTTTAGCACTTGTGTGCTAGTGTTGGGATATCGTCCCATTTTCTTTTTAACCTTTTTATTTGATTTGTCGAGACCGTATTTTAGTTTGTTCCCTTGTCATTTTGGGAACCGGTTGTAACCCTTAATTTTATTCGATCTACCTTCCGCTAATGTTGTAGAGAGAATTTCCATCTCATTTTTGCATGTTGGTCATTTATTTTATTGGTATATTTTCCACACTCTGATGTCCTTTGTGCTCCCTCTGAGATCCTTTATTGACTTTTATTATTAAATTATTTGAATACAAAGGATTGTTCTTGCTTTTGATTATATTATTGTGCTAAGTGGCTATGATTGTTCCTAAACTTGATCGGCGGGACTAAGGATCACTCCCCGAGTAATCCAGATAGGGTAACCCTTGGGTGGATTAGGGCAGGATGTGACAATCGGAGCCTCAGTACATTGGAGAGATAATGTCGCCACATCCATTCTAGGCTTCTTCCATCCCATTTCTTGAGAGTTTAGCGATGCATTAACAGGAAGAACCTGCAGTTCAAGCTTTCTCTTACAAGGCAGAAGGGTTGAGTGATCAATTTTTTTACCTTTATCCAAGACCATAGAAGAGCTGGATGAAGGAAAATGAGCCATCAGAAGTGCGTGCAAGTCCTCTAAAGAAACCGGTTGTGACATGGGAGTGCCATCAATTGGAGAAGGAGGTGGTGCACGTGTAGGAGAGAATGCATCATTTCTAGTGACGATTTGGGCGAGCTTGAGGGATTGTACTCCAGAAGAGTGTAAGGAGTATTAAGATGATGAATAGTAAAATGCAAATCAGCTTCCTGTTGAGCACCTTGACTAGTAGCGACAGGATTAGGAGGTTGATGTTCATTCGTATTCCGTGCAATCCTCTCCAGAATATCAGGATACTTAGTTTGAAAAAGCATAGCAATTTTAACGAAGCTCCTTTTTAAGGTTTCCGTATGATCTTGCAGTAGAGGGACACTTAGTATGGAAGGGTCCACACAATCCACTCTAGATAGAAGCAGAGCATAAGTGTCTTTGATGTGTTTCACAAAATCCTTGCATTTAGCAGGGATAGACATGGGTGGGATACTATATTGCAAGCCCAAAGGCTTAGTTGAAGAGCTTGGTTGGCTTGAAGATATGCGACGAAATTGGCATGATTTATTTGAGTGACCCAACCGAAGACAATAGAAGCAAATGAGTGATGGTCTGAGCTCATTTGCAAAGCTGATGGTTATAGCTTCATCTTCCGAGATTTGAAAGATAACAAACGAAACTAAATCTTAATTGAGTGGGATAACCAGCCTAGCAGCTGGAGCATAAGGAGGAGCACCATCGCCTTTTGGAATCTCAAGTTCTAGAACATACTGTGAAATCCCCCCGATTTCTACCCCTTTAACCCGTGGTTTCAAGACCAAGAACCCGAGCCTCAAGCCGGTGACAACTGGGGGCCATTCAATTTGAGCCCGAAGGATTTAAAATGGAACCAATGTTGGTGGATGACCCTTGTAATGACTCAAAAACTCTCCTAGAGTTTAAGTGAAGAGAGAAGATTAATCACGATAATGTAAAAAGGGTGATTTTGAAACGTCCATAGGTCAACGATGGAGAATCCGATTGATACAAATAAGGTATTAAATCAAAGTCATCAAAAGACCTTTCCAACGAGCCAAAAATCATTAAAATCGGAGTTTGTTTGGGGTCCAACCATGGGCTGAAGGGTTGGGGTGTTTGGGTGAACCAACCCCTCACCCCATTTTCTATTTAGGGGCAAAATTGGAATTTTGGGTTTGTAAGCCCTATTTATGTTTTATCTCATCCGTAAACGCATTTTTGGAGGCTAGAATGAGGCGGAAGCTTGGAGAAAAGGAGAGAGGAAGGAGAAGAGTATTTCCTATCCAATCAAATGTGTTCTGTTACTTGGATCATTGCAAAAATATTAGAAAAGGTTAGATTTATTTAATCCTTCTCTTATACATGGTTCTAGGAATTATTTCTTTTCTCTTCATTTGGCTCTCTTGAAAAGGAAGGTTATTAGGTTCTTGGATGATCTCCTTTTCTTGTATTAATGTTCCCTTGTGTTTGGGAGTAATGGTTTGTCCCTTTGCAAAATATTTTGGAATTTGACTCCCCGGGTCACCCACGGGTAGACCTATAAATGGATATCCGAATTTTTTTTACCGGAAAATATCCATATCCGTCCACTAAGCAACCGGATTCGGATTCGGATAATATCCAGATAAATTTTTATCCGGATAGAGTAAAGTATTTAACTTTTTTTCTTAAAAATAGATGATAATCGGATTCGGATACCGGTAATCGGATTCAGATAGTGGTATTCGGTAATCGGAAATTAGAAATTTATAATATAAAAATGTAAAAAAGTGACAATTATCAATCAATAATCGGATATTTTATCGGATCGGATTATTATCGGATATCCGATAAAGTTTCGGATTCGAATTCGGATGCCTTCTCTAAATTTTTGTCGGATTCGGATTCGGATTCGGATAGCGGATTTGCTAATCGGATTCGGATAGCAGATTTGCTAATTGGATTCGGATTCGGATACTGGTGTATCCGAGCCGAATCCGGTCCGTTTACAGGTCTACCCACGGGTGATTTAGGAGAGCCAAATTTGGGCATTTTTGAGCTGGGTCAAATTTGATCAAATTGAAGGTACCTGTAGGATCCTTTTGCTTCCAATTAACTTCCCCCAAAGTTTTGTTTCATTATAGACTTCAAATTGGTGGCGAATTAGAGCCCATTTACTAGTGAGGTTGATACCATTTTTAACCTAGTTTTCAAATTTGGGTTTTCGTGGGAAGATTTTGGGATATCCTTTGAAACTCAAATTGACTCTAATTTGTGATAATTATTTCTCTTGCATGAATAGTTAATATATCTTTAGTCACTAATTTGTGGGAAAGAATTACTGATCGTTGGAGA
Organism: Hakea prostrata; assembly: GCF_041222555.1. NCBI lineage: Eukaryota > Viridiplantae > Streptophyta > Magnoliopsida > Proteales > Proteaceae > Hakea > Hakea prostrata. Next base: position 40,174,319 of record NC_142601.1, on the reverse strand, counting down.
AAAGAAGCAAGTGGAAGGTGAGGAATATACTTAACCTTATCTTGTATGTTTAATTATGTTAATTAATTTTTATTATCAATATCTTGATTTGCTTTAGTGTTATCTTGTGATTATATCTTCTATCTTTCAATATCTTTGAATAGTGATATGAGAATGTATGAGATGAATGATATTGAATGGATTGAGTTTTTCTTTTACTTAAATTATTGTTATGAAAATATATGGATGATATTGAATTAAATTTCTCATTTTATTTCATGTTGCAAACTAGGGTTGTGGGTTCACCCATTGCCCTAGTGACATTATGTGATTGCTTAGATTGTGATTGGGAATGAGAAATGCCCTTTTGGTATTTCTGCCATAGGATACCAAATGAGGCGGTATGGGACGCATTTCTATGGTACCCTAGGCGCTTTCCCTGATTGTTAGTTGACATATCCATGGCATGTCTAGAAGTGTTTGGTTAGGTGATCTCATGAGTACTACTACCCTTTTGGCAGGGGTATTTAAACCGGTTAACCCGTGATGTTATTGGCTGGGTCTTGTGTATCAAGCAGGCGCACTATCATCATAGAGATGTAGGGTTGCATATAATAGATAAGGGATCATGGGCGCTCAAGACCGGTGAAATGATCCATGAGAGGACATGGAGATCATCCTATCCATTATATGTGGATGACCACTGGGTTAAAGAATGGGGTCCAACAGATGCCTCCCGTTGAGGATTTCAATCATAGGTAGGAATGTATCGAACCAACAGGGCACTAGGCATGAGGGGAGATATTGGATACTGAACCGAGTTGGTTGGTGCCATAGGGGAAGTATTCATACCACATGTAGTATGAGACCGTATGACTTTGCATTGGGCCAAGGATTATCCTTAATAAGTGCTAGATCTTATACCAATGGTGATGTGAGAGAGTGGTGACCTAATCCCTAACCATGGCTTGACAAGACTTTACACAACAACCACAGAGAACCTAATAGACGTGCTTGAGTGCTGTGAGGGAAGAGTGATGAGACCGCCCAAAGAAGATTGGTGTGTGACTTAATGCGTGTTTGCCATAGAGACTTCATGATAGAGTTAGGAGCATAATATCATAATCATTCATATATCATATTATTGTCATTAATTACATTATCGATATTCATGTTATATGTGTGGTGTGAAATCTTGTGAATGAATGTCTGATATGATGTTGAGTTGACCTCACTGAGTTCTATTAAACTCATTCCTTTTATATGTCTTTTTCTATTAGATTATACTACAGGTTATGAGGACTTATTCCAAGTGGAGGATTCGTTGCTGGTATACCTTCTTGAAGGAGTGATCGAAGAAGAACTGGACGCACATGGAGCTTCATGCCAATGTCAAGACTGTTCTTTTGGGTTGGATTCCATTAAAGAACTAGTTTAGTATATTTTTCTGCTACGAATAAAACTACCCTCTTTTCTTTTCAAAACTCTGATGTTATACTTCTATTTTGAAATAATGGATGATTGTAACCATTATTTCAGTTTTGATAAGTTTATATGAGAAACTTGATTTATTCTTGTCCATTTAATTATACTATATCATGTTTTGTAGGGATTTGTCATTGAACCTAGATCTTGCGGTGTATCACCCTAACGGGCATTCAGGTATGACCGGATCCGACTGGGTGGGGTGTGACACATACCCTACCTGGCTGAATATAAGATGCAAGATATCATGATCATAAAATTGCCAGTGCAATTTCAATATGTGAACCCACATCATTGCATAATGGAAAGGAATCGAAGCCACTGGCTTCAAAAAATCCCATTGCTGAAAGACAACGAGATGCCCTTTAAAGTTTTAGGGCTGAGTAAATAAGATGAGATGCATAGTTTTCTTAGTCTTGCATGTGATATAGAAGCGGTCATGCGTGCCTTCAACAGAGGATAGCCCTCAACTTCAAAATTCTCCTCTTTCATAGCATGGTTGATGAAATTTGAAAGATCAAACAAAGTGATCCTAATACCATCAATAACTCAACCGATAAGTGTGAACTTAATCCGTTTTTGGATGTCATCTGTAGAAGACAAGACCCAATCCACGGAACCGGATGATTAAACAAATCACCCAAATGAACAAATAAACCAAGGATCTTGTGCAATATAAATTGAAAGACAATCACAAAGCTAATAAACAACAAACCACCACAAGAATGAAAAGGAAATGCAAACAACACGCAAGAATTTTACGTTGTTCACTAACCCGAAATATTCGAGATTAGCTACATCCACGGGGAGGGATTTCACTATTTTAATCTTCAAAATAGTACAAGATTTGAGAATAATACAGTGTTACCTCAACCGGTCACACCACCACTCAAACCTCCTTGAAAAAACCCTTCCACCTTAAGCTCTTGAAGAAAACCCTTCAATCCAAGCTCAAGCTTCAATGGAGTTGCAATAGAGAGAATACAAGAGAAAAGAGAACTCTTTTCTTGCAAAACCACAAGAAGAAGAAGACTCACTAAAGCCAATCCCGTTTTGGACAAAAACCCCTTTAGAAGTCACTAGAAACTCTCTTTTTCTCACTCCATTCACCTCTCCCAAGGCCCTCTTAATGATACCAAACACCTACCCATGTTTAACACTAAGTGGGACCCACCAAATTCAAAATTTGAATTTAAACAAAGATAGAGTGATTTTCATCACTAAACTCAACAATCTCCACCTTGATGGAAGTCACTTACTTGTCGAATCATGTTTCTTGAAACCAAGAGAAGATAAACACCAATTCAACTTCTCTCCTTGGACAACCTTTGTAAGCATATTCGCCACATTCTCATTTGTTCCAACTTTTAACAATTGGATCCTTCCGTCTTCAATGACTTCTCGAATGTAATGATATTGTACCAATATATGCTTTGTCTTCTTGTGATGTACCGGGTTCTTGGCCAAGTAAATTGCACTCATATTATCACAAAACAAATGCATACCTTTTGACTCAATGCCAATCTCACCCATCAAACCTTGAAGCCACACCGCTTCCTTACAAGCTTCGGTTGCCGCCATGTATTCTGCTTCGGTAATTGATAATGCCACCGTTGCTTGAAGCTTAGACATCCAACTTATTGGACCATTTCCATACTTGAAAACATATCTCATTGTAGATCTCCCCTTATCATGATCATCACAATAACTAGCATCCACATAGCCTTGAATTTGCTCTCCACCTTTGCTAAATGTGATAGAGTAGTCACTTGTACCTCTCAAATATCTAAGCACCCATTTTGCAGCCTCCCAATGCTTCTTTCCGAGATTTGCCATAAACCTACTCAACACACCAACTGCATGAGCAATATCCGGCCTAGTGCACACCATTAGAAACATCAAGCTCCCAACTAAACTTGCATAAGGGTATCTTGACATCTTGGTCTTTTCATCTTCCGTATTTGGGCTATCATTGGAAGATAATTTGAAATGTGATCCCAATGGAGTTGAAACCGCCTTTTCTTTACACTTGCCAAACTTCTCAAGAATTTTCTTCACAAAAGACTTTTGTGAAAGTGATAAAGTCCCATTCATTCTATTTCTTTGAATCTCAACTCCAAGAATTTGTTTGGCTTGACCAAGTTCCTTCATTTCAAACCTCTTGCTCAAACATCCTTTGAGCTCTTCAATTTTAACTTTATCCTTGGACACCAAGAGCATGTCATCCACATATAAAACTAAAATCACATATGAACCATCATCAAAGAACTTAATGTATAAACAGTGGCCATATTCATTTCTTTTGTAACCAAGACTTAAAATAAAGGAGTCAAAAGTTTTGTACCATTGTCTTGAAGCTTGTTTAAGTCTATATAAGGACTTCTTCAACTTGCACACGAGCTTCCCTTTGCCTTTCTCAACAAATCCTTCCGGTTGCCTCATGTACACCTCTTCAAGAAGACCACCATGTAAAAACGCTGTTTTTACATCCATTTGTTCAAGCTCCAAGTCATGTATAGCAACAAGTCTAAGCACCAATCTAATAGTCACCAACTTCACAACTGGGGAAAAGACTTCAAAGAAATCTATACCTTCTTTTTGTGCAAAACCTTGGGCAACAAGCCTTGCCCTATACCTTTCCACCTTGCCATCCACCCCTCTCTTGAGTTTGTACACCCATTTACAACCAATGACTTTTCTTCCCTTTGGCAATTCCACCAAATCCCATGTCTTGTTCTTTTGAAGTGCTTGAAACTCTTCATTCATTGCATCCTTCCAATGCTTTGCATCATCCGCATTGATGGCGTTAAGAAATGTACTTGGTTCTCCATTTAAAACCCCAAAAGGCTTATAGTTTTTTCCCCCCCCCCCCCCGCGGGGGGGGGGGGCCCCCCCGGGCGCGGGGGGGGGGGGGCGCGGCCGGCGTTAAGAAATGTTCTTGGTTCCCCTTTTTAAGCCACAAAACCTTTAAAATTTTTGGCCCCCCCCCCCCCGGGGGGCCGGTGGCCCGCCCCCCCGCCCCGGGGGGGGGGCCGCGGGGATCCATGGTTTTAGTCTATCAATAATAATAAATACAAATACATGAATCAAGAGCAAGAATAGTACAATAATCAATAAAAAGGTTACAGGAGTCCAAATACTCCAATAAAAATCCAAGAACGAACGAAAGAAGGAAGATCAAGAATCAAAAGTAATATCGAGTTTAGCGGAAGCAAAATAAGTAACTAAATAGTCTTCATCTTCAGGAGGCTTCATGCTCTGCAAGTCCATGTACCACTGTCTGTCTCACATCAGCTTCATACGAGAAAGCTCTTTCATATGAATCATCTCCAACTTCCGACATTGTGCAACTATCTGTACAATTTATATAATACATACAATGAAAGGAATGAGTTCCAACGAACTCAGTAAGGAACAAGCAATTCTCATATATATGTCAATACAATCCACGAATGCACATATGAAATGATATGGATGATATGCAGAAATATGAATGCTACTAAGATCTAACTATGCAAGTCTCTAATGGCTGACATGCTTTAAGATATACACCAGCCCCTCCTTTGGGTAAGTCTCATCACTCGATCCGGCAAGGACTGGTTACCTCGTAGGGATCCCGGGCAAAGGGGTAAGTCCACACACGGCTCTCAAAACCGTGGCTGGGGGTTAAGTCAACACTCTCTCACCACGACCATTGGCAATGAGTTCTGGCGCATGTCGGGGTTTCTAATCCAATGCAAGGTCATAATGGTAACATACTATATGAAGTCCAGATACTTCCCCTATGGCACCAACCAACTCGGTTCAGTATCCTTCGCAACCTAGGAGTGTGAATCCTCACGGACTGGCTACCTCTGTTGGACTCCACTCCTTAACCCTATGGTCATCCACATATTATTGGGGCGGATGCTCTCATGACTCCTCGCGACACCCGGTCCGCTCCTTGGACGTCCATGAGCCCAACCCTAACATATGCAACCCTACCATTACATGACCAATAGTGGACCACTGAGTCTCCGCACGGACTGGTTACCGCTGTTGGATGAAACATAGTCACGTCACCATTGTCACGGGTCACCCGGCTTCAATTCCCCTGCCGAAAGGGTAATAGCATGTGGGGTACCTAGCCATGCAATTCTAGACTCCCTAAGTATGTCATCAAGTAATCATGATAGTCTTTGGAGACATCAGCGGGCATGTGTCCCATTCCACGCACCTTCGATATCCCAAGCCAAGATATCCCAATGGAATACCCCTTCCATCACAATCACACTACAACACTCTTTATCATACCATGAACAGTTGTGCAATATCATAAAAGATGAAGTACATCAAGGAATACCACAAACAGCAAGTGTACAATAAGATTCACATGCTTTATACAATTACTGACAAGTTACATGATCAAAGAATAGTAAATAGAACAACGAGAATCATCATGTATATGTAATTGCATATAAATAAGAATGCATGTCCTTACCTGTAATTTAGTAGAAGTCCTCTAACTTGCAATCCAAAAACTATTATAAAACTTTTATTTGAAACAGAGAACACCTAGGCATAGGGTTACAAGAATGTATAAGAGTCAAGAGTCAAAACAATTCAAAAATCAAACCTACACAGTTACTGGAAACCAGCCGGTTGCTTGTGGCGGTTGCTTAAGTTAAGCGACCTCCACAAGCGACCGCCCTATTTGAGACAGGTTTCCAACTCCGAAAATCAGACTTTTTATCATCCGATTTCAATCCGTTTTGGGATGATCTTAGTCCGAATTTCAAGCTTAATAAGTCTAGAACAAGGGGGTAACAAGAAACCCTAGAATTAACAAAGATTTATTACCCAAATCATTCCCCTTGATGGGATCCATCCATTAAACAAATGCGGGGATTCGTTTCGGACGAGGATCTCATCAAGAACATTGAAAAGGGAGATACAACAAATCAAATGGGTAACCACCAACAAAAAGGGGATGGGTTCATATCAATCGAGAGGTTAGAAAGAAGAGAATTGCAGATGGAGATTCATTACCTTAATCAGAATCACCAAGAATAGAAGAGAAAAGGTTTTATATCATTAAAAGCACTTCAGACCTGAATCCCGCACGTTTCCACAGCCTCCTAATCGCCCAAAATAGCAATCCCGAACATAATAATGCGTTAATAGGGCGAGGGATGCTATTTATAACGAACAGGGGGCAAAATAGGGCATTTTCCCGTAAGCGTAACCGGGCGGTCGCTTAAGGTGGTCGCTTGGTTTAATCAACCGCCACTAGTAACCGCCCCCAAGTATATTGCTATACAAGGGTGCTTTGCTCATGGGGTTGAAGACCAAGTACAACCTAACCCAAATGAAGACATGGGGGAGATCATAGTCCGAAAAATCAATCATAATAGGTTTGTAACAAAGAGGTTAGGGTTTCATCATAACATATGGCTCATGAAAAGGTTATGATCACGGAAAGAGAGGGAATGATTGTTATCAAGAAAATAACGAGAAATCATAGGAAATCTAGTTTATGTTAACAGAAACATTACCCATGAGGTTTCCCGCACATGGAAGGTTACAAGAGGTTTCCGGAAAGATCATTCAAGGGTTAGGGTTAAGGTTTCAAGAATCTATTAGCTAGGGTTAAGATCATGATGATGATCATAGATCTCAAAGAATAGAATGAGATCATGGAATAGATGGTTGCAAGAATGCATCATCTTCTTCCTGATCTCAAAAAGAACAAGAACGAAGAAAGAATAATTAGAAATCCTAATTAGGTTAAACATGGATCATGAAGAAAATATAGTGATCAAGTTTAGGTAAACACAAATATCACCCAAGGGAAAGAGAAACAAAGAATGCACAATCTGAAAAAGTGTTGGGAAGTTTCCAACAAATAAAAGAACAATAGGGTTTCATATATGGTTACCTCTCATGAGAGTTGGTTACCTCCCATGAGAGTTACCCATAATTAATTCTCATAAAAACAACCCAAGATAGATAAAGGAACATCTCATTAGTATTTCAAAATAAAGAATGGAATTAGGAAGGGTCTACTAATGAGAGAAAATAAGGTTCTCAATTAAAGTGAAGGGAAACAAATTCAAATCATACAATTAGGGATTTACTAACAAGAATCCGTGTATCCCACGAAAAGACTAAGGAGAATAAAGATTCACCCTTAGGGCAAGGAATTTACAATCAAGAAAGGTTTTGGGGAGGGTCCAATGAATTAATAGAAAATAAAAGGGTTGCCAATTGTTCCAAGGAAAAACAAGGATCAACTCCTCAATCATGAGGACACAAGGGAAGGTCATGGTAATAATATGAGACTTTCCCCACAATAATAAAGATAGGTAGGAAATTAGGGAAAGTATCATTAAGAGCTTTGGTGGAATCAAATTCAAGGATCATCGCCATATGGCTTCAAGATCATAGAGTGAATTAGGGGATTCACTTTAGGGTTAAAAGAATTAAAGAAGAGGTCATTACAGTAGTGTAATACCCTTCTCATGATCAGAAACCTCAGAAGTAGAGAAGAAAGAATGAATTAAAGAAGAAGCAAATTGAATACCAACCTTTTAGAAGAGAAACCGATGAAGAAATCGAAAGAGATGCTTGGGGATCTTTCTTGGCTTCGAAGGAGAGGTTCTAGGGATCTTCCCACGTTCTCCCAAGGCTTAGAAACAGATTGAGAGTGAAACACATGGAGTTCCCCCTTTTAAATAGCACAAAGAGTTCAAGAGTTACTAGGGTTTCACCAAACTGACCAAACTGACCCTGTTGGTTGATTGGTTGCCAAAGAGGAAGTTCAAAGGTCGATCCCACACTATCTAAAGGTTTAGAAACATAATGGAAATAGTTTACCACGAAATTAAAAGAAATAAAGCTTTTGAAAACCTTCAAAACAGATATTTACCAAAATGCCACTGCTCGGACAAACTTATTCAAAAATAGGGATTTAATGGGCTAAACTTCAATATTTTTGGATGGGCTTCTTTCAATACATCGTACTACTTACCTAGTATGGAGGGAAGTCTTCAAACCAGGTCCAACTAAGCTTTAGGTCCATCAACCAAGTTCTTCTTCACAATTAAATAGTTCAACACCAAATCAAGTAAGGTTTCCATAAGGAAACACCATCATCAATATCCATGGGTTTTGGGTCAAACACCATATCTTCTACTGAGATGGCCCACAAAGACATCTTCCTAAGATTTTCAAAGATAGAAAAACTGAAATCACGGTCAAACTTCAAAGTCAACATTAAATAAAACCCGACTTCACGCAAAACAGATCGGGTTTCGGGGAGATTTGGGGGGGGGGGGTCTTCCCCCCCCCTAAAAATAATTGGGGGCTTTGTGGGGGGGGGGTGGTTTTTTGGAGGGGGAGGGGGGTATAACAATGTTTTTTCTTGACTTTTTTTTTTTTTTTTTTTTTTTTTGTTTGAAATCAACGGAGAAAATCTAACATGCTTTGAAATCAAATCGAAAGTATAATCATGGCTTCATGAAGATTTCACAAGGATCATGGCGAAGATCAATATGAAGATCATAAAACCATAAGAATGAAAGGAGGTTGTAGAAGAGATGGTTGCAAGGATGCGGCATCTTCTTCATAGCCTCAACCACAAAGAATAAAACATAGTAAGAGTAGATCAATACAATACAAGAGAGATTATTAATCTTTGATTGAATAAAAGGAGATGAAAATTTTGAAGTCTTGAAACAATTAGAAGGAAATAACAATTCATGAAGATCACACTTGATTTCTCTTCGAAATCATCATGTGGAGAATTTACAAGGTTATAGAGTATACGGAGATCCACTTTAGAACAACAAGGATAGAAGGATCAGTCATGGGAATGATTTAAAATTACCCTCCTATCAAAGGGAGATAGAAGGCACTAGAAAAATCGAAGAAAGAATAGGTAAGCTTCGGGGTAAACTTCTACCAAACGAAACTAGGTAACTTATACGGTAGAGAAATAAATCGAACAATGCATATGGTATGTATGCATTTGGCACAGTAGCAAGGTTAGGATTAGTTGGGATTTCCGAATCTTTACAAGGGGATGGAAAGTACAACGAAAATAGATCTAATAGGTACAACAAACTAGACTCTTGGCTGACTTCTTAAATGGCAAAGAGGAATTCAAAACAAAGCAGATGATAAGAATGCGAGAGATGTACAGTTGACAAATTGAACGAAGATAAGAACAAAGGCTATGAATAACGAACATGAAGAAAAGTTTTCTAGGCTTCCCAAAAGATTCTAGGGTTTCAAAGGTCTTCCACGTCACAGAACACACAAGCAGAGATTATACGAGGATAAGAAGGCGACAGTCAAAACTTCAGATTAGATTTAGGCTCAGGATGAAAATGATGATTGGAGGGTTGCATATGGCTAGACTTGGGCTCATGGGCGCTCGAGACCGGTGAGTTATATCCGTGAGAGGACATGAGAGCTTCCCGTTTACCATATGTGGATAACCAATAGGGTTGATGAGTCCGTAGTCCGAGTTGGTCGGTGCCATAGGATACGCTGACTCTAGTGCGAAGGATACCGGAAAGGATCGTCAGGGACGAGGAATGGACGTATCTGGAACTGAGTTGATATAACTGACTAGATGACTTGCATTGGGCTAGGCTTTCCCCTGACATGCGCCGGTACTTATGCCAAATGGTTGTGAGAGAGTGTGTTGACTTAACCCCTTACCATGGAAATTGTCCGAGAAGGATGCAGGACCCATTACCAATCGGTCGCCCGAGATATCTTAAATGGTTGGAGGGAATCCAAGATATCTTAAATGGTTGAGGATGTGAGCGGACCTACCCAAAGAAGTACGGTGCTATGACTTAAAGCATGTCTACCATAGAGACCAGCATACATAGAGTTAGATGCATACATACATTACTTGTTTCATATTGCATTGCATCTTGTTATGGTTTGCTTCCATGTTATTTATGTTGTTATGGATTAACTTGCCTTCTTGGGTTTCTTTCGAAACTCATTCCTTTTTTTGTACAATCTGTTGTTAGACTTCTCTACAGGTTTGGATTTCTTTGACGGCCCGTATGAGGAAGCGCAAGGTGAAGAAGATGAAGACTGAAGAACTAGAAGAGCTGACTGAAGATGTGGATTTGATTTCCTTTGTTTCTTCTAGACTTATCTTTTACTTTACTTGTATTAGCTTAGAGCTTTATTTAGATTTCGATCTACCTTCCGCATGTGTTTGTAGGGTATATTTCCGCTATACACTACAGTTGTCTTTTGATTTGGTATCTTGTTATTCCGTACTCTGATATTCTATAGTGATCCTTCTGAGATCCTTTCTTGACTTTTATTATAAATTACTTGAACATTATGATTTGTTCTTGCTTTTGATTATGTTATTGTGCGAAATGGATGTGATCGTTCGCTAAACTTGATCTTTGGGGCGGGGGGCCACCCCCCGGGGGGGCCGGGGAGGGGGGGGGGGGGGGGGGGGGGGAAAAATAAAAAAGGTAATTTTTTTTTTTTTTTTGTTTTTTTTATTTTTTTTTTTTTTTTTTTTTTTGGGCCCCCCTTTAAAAAAGTAAAAAATGAGTCTACCCCTTGATTAGTACCCTTTTGAACCACCAAATTCGGATTTCATATCTTAAAACTCTGATTTTATAGGCTATTGTCTGCATTGGTCGATTGATTGGTCGATTGGACCAGTCGACCAATCCACTCGACCAATGAGTATAGCAACTCCAGAATTGGTCTATGTTAGATGTTTTGGTATCTTTTCTGTTAGGGATCTTTCCTAATATGTTGTATATACTTGTTTAGGACCTTCTTCTCAAGTTTGCCGAGATCTTACTTGACTTCTTAGGATTCCTTTGCGAGTTATAAAAGGTAAGGATGGTTATTTCCTTAATTACATAGATAGCATGAATCTAGTTTCTATATTTGAATATCATAGATATGATTCCTAAATTAGATTCTTACAATGATATACTACTGTTGCATAACTTTGATTACAGTAGCATTACTTATTCATATTAAATTGATTCATGTATGATTTACTTACCAATGTTATAAAAGTGATTGTAATTATTGATTTCTTTCCATATATGAAGTTACCATATATGTGATGATATGAATTGATGCATGTGTATGCTTAAGTATGGTTTGGAAAGGAGAGGTGTCCTTTTGACACTACGTTCTTGGACTACTACGGGAATATTATGGGATGTTTCCGGAGATGCCCTCTGGACACCTTCCTAAACTGTTGGATGACATATCTAGGATTGTCTAGTAGTGTTTGGCTAGGATGTCCTGTTATGTCAGACCCTAATCGAAGGGGTATTGAGACCGAATGACCCGTGGTAGCAATGGGGATTCATGGGCGCTCAAGACCGGTAACCAACCCGTGAGAGGACAGGAATCACATTGTGGGGGCCATTTATTGATAGGGTTGCATATGGTTAGACTTGGGCTCACGGGCGCTTAAGACCGGTAACCAACCCGTGAGAGGACGTGAGAGCTTCCCGTTTACCATATGTGGATGATCAATAGGGTTGATGAGTCCGTAGTCAGGGACTATGAGGACTCTAGTGTGAAGGATACCGGAAAGGATCGTCAGGGACGAGGAATGGAAGTATCTGGATCTCGACTTGATGTAACTAAGTAGAAGACTTGCATTTGGCTAGGTTTTACCCTGACATGCGCCAGTACTTATACCAAATGGTTGTGAGAGAGTGTGTTGACTTAACCCCCTGCCATGGTTTGTCCTGAGGGATGAAGGACCCATTACCAATCGGCTGCTCAAGACCGGTGAAATGATCCGTGAGAGAATCCAAGATATCTTTAATGGTTGAGGATGTGAGTGGACCTTCCTAAAGAAGTACGGTGGTATGACTTAAAGCATGTCTGCCAATAGAGACCAGCATACATAGAGTTAGATTCATTCATTCATTGCTTGTCTCATATCATATTGCATTTATGTTTGTTACGGAATCCTGCCATTTATGTTATTATGGATTTTTAAGCGCCTTACTTGAGTTTCTTTGAAACTCATTCCTTTATTGTACAATGTTGTTAGACTATCCTGCAGGTACTGAGTACTATGACGGTCCCTATGAAGAAGCGCAAGGCAAAGAGGCATATCTCTAGGAAGGTGATTGCGGTTACCACAATTACTCTGAAGATCCCGCGAGTGGTTATGCTCCGTACGATGCTTAGTCCGACCATTGAGTGGAAGCGTCCTTGTGCCATTTATGAGATTTACACTTACAAGGATGTTGTCTATAAAGTGGAGAACAATTTAGTTACCCAATGTACTAGCTCTTTGGGATTAGATTTTATTTAGTTTATTCTCTTTAGAGCTACTTTTCCGCTGGTTGTAAAGTGGGATTTTTGCCTCACTTTACTTATCTGTTTGATACTCTGATTATATCTACTATTCTGATTCATTTATGATTCATTCTTTCTTTATTGGATCTATGATTTATCTTCCGCACTTTTATTATGATTGTTCATGATTATGTTATTGTTTATGTGGGAGGTTGATCACTCGATACCCGATCTTTGGGCTGTGGATCACACTCTCGGGTATGCCGGATAGGGTACCGGTTGGGAGGGCGTGACATGATTGGTATCGAGCCTTTGGTTCGAGGAGATCCTAACCACAAAAGACAACAACTGAACATTCCTGAGTCATTGATCTGAAATGACTCTTCTACTCTTAGAAGTGAATAATAGAACACTGAATTAGAAACTTGACCTTTGAGGCATAACAGAACATTTCTGAATAACATACCATAATTATACTTGAACAAATGTCACTAATGCAAGGAAAAGAAAGTTGCATAACATACAATAATTAAAGAGGAACAAAATGAACTTCATTAATTTCAAAAGTTTTTACAATGATTACATCTGAAATGCATAAATGGAAATCCTAAGGTACAGTCTATCTAGGTGATCTTCTCTGATCTCTGTATGCTCTGAACTCCTCTCGCTAGCTGAGTCACCCGATGCTCTATCCTATCTGTCGTGACTCCATCCTCTCGTACATCTGCTCTGTCGACCTCCATTCTCTCTAGCATGGAAGTCATCGATCTCATCTGTGCTCCAAGATCTGAAGTCTCCGGAACCGCATGTGAAGGGCCACCGCCTCGAAGTGTGATGAAGGAAACTCGTGATGCACGGGCTCAGCCTCGCGCATATCTGCATCATCTCCGGCCTGATCATCACTATCGGGACCGATATCCTCTCCTCCATCCTCTCGATCCCCGATCCTCATCCTCTCGATTCATCATCATCCTCACCCTCCGGACCAGGGGAGATCTCTCGACTCGCTGTAGTCTCATCCGACGAATGGTCCGAGTCCCAATAGAGTATCCCTGTGATCCGGTGTCCACTGGTGTATCCTCGAAACTCACCCCGAAATGCCCGAAGATCAAAGTCGGTAGCCTCCCATAGCAAAGGTTCCGCATGCTAGGCCGCAGAACTAAGTCCAGCATGACCTGCTGAATGATGTAGGAGAGATCGATCTCGAAGCCCATGTAGATGCGGTAGATGACTAAGGCCTCCATCACTGTGACCCGATGGTGATGTCCGGCTTTCGGCATAATGTTTCGGCCGACTATGCGACCGATAATCCGTGCAGAATCCGTCATCCGTCCGCTGGTCCACGGTGTGAAGCATCGACGGCTATCCCATAGCGTAGAGCATATCTCGTGAAGCTCGTACGGCATCGGATGGGCTGTCCAGATTTGCTCCTGCAGGTATCCACACACTTCGTTGTGGATAGTAAGGAACCTGCAAGATCTCAGCCGGTGTCCGGGTAGAGAAGCGAATCTGAGTCCGGAAGACCCTGCTCCTGAGGACAAGTCTAAGTGGATGTCCTTGGCCTCGAGCCTCCTCCGTGTAAGTAAGGTTGCTGAAGAACAACCTCACTAGTTCCGGGTATACCGGTAGATCCTCGGTGAAGAGATGAGTCCACTGCAATGTGTCGAACCTCTGCCGAATCCTAAAGGCTACGAGCTGGCGTAAGTGAAGTAGACGTCCCATCTCAATATTGCGATGACCGAAGTAGGCCTCGTACGAGAACTCGGCCTGAGGTGTGTCAAACATGTCCGGTCTCCTAACCTCCTGTCTAGGCTCTGAAGGAACCTGACCTCTGCCCCTAAGAGCACCTACGATGCGACCACGACCTCTACCTCGTCCTCGCCCTCCCCTTTGCATGGTGTATCTGTGAAAGAGACAAGAGACAATTCCAATTAGTGCTATTTTACGATTTGAGCCAAAAGGGTATTTTCGTAATTTTTCGGAAAATTTCAAATTTGGGGGAAATTTGATTTGAACATACTAGCATGTGCGCAATACTTGGAATTTCATGTCTATGAAGTTTGTTTGATGAAAATCGATCGAAAACTTGGATTAAAGCGAAAAATTCAGCAAGAAGGAAATTTGGGGATTTTGCAATTTAGGTCAAAATTGGATTTTTGAAAAGTTGAAATTGGTTAAATCAAATTGTATGGACCTATCTACAATGTCATCTTGAGCATGTAGCATTTGATCTCGTGCGAAAATTTCAAGCGGTTTGAGAGGAAACGAAATTTTTCTAAAGATATCGATTTCGGTATAAAACTTTGCGAGATGAGCACCAATATGTTAAAACTTGTTGTCTATGCATGGCATTGTGTTTAAAACCTAAGGAATATGTTTCTAAGCATTCCTAAGCATGATTTCTAGCATTGGATACAAGTAAAGCATGGTTTTATTGAAATGCAAGCATGAGAAGATGAAAATGGAAGGAAGATTAAGAGGTTTACCTTGTTTGTGAAGATGGTGTGTTGTGGTGTTGTTGTTGAAGCACTAAATCACCTCAAGAACACTTGTGAGAACTCTTGGAGACTTTCCCTAGAGCTCTCTCACCTTTGGAAGAAGTTAGAATGAGGTTGGAATGTGAAAATGAGGCTTATAATGCGAATTTTCGCATTCTGTCTGCATTGGTCGACTCATTGGTCGGCGGGTCGATCGACCAATCACTCGACCAATGGTCACAGAGACCTCATTTGCTGTTGAATTTTTGGAAAATGTGATTTTTGCCTTATGGAATATTGTTTGATGACTATATGGATATATTTGAGCATGATTTAAGTTTTCAAATCATTTGGACTTGTGGTTTATGTTGAATCTTGAAATTCGGTATTTTGATGTTCTCGGTTTTGCAGAATGGTTACTCCGAGAAGTGGGCGTGGTGAATCCGGTGGTCATGGAGGTGGTGAAATACCTCGGGGAGGTGGTGAAGTACCTCATGGAGGTGGTGGGATACCAAATGTTGATCGGGGTACTCATGAGATCCCTAGTGCCCCGAATGTTGGAAGTTTCGAGAGATATTGCCAATATTATGGGCAATATGATGCGACGACAAGCAGCTCGGTTCAACCGAGATGTTGGTGGGTTTCATGACTCGCATAATGAGACCCGGGCTGGTGCTAATGTGAATCCCCATGCCGCAGATCCTGAATGCGGGAGGTTTAGCTGGAACTCCTCATACTACTTTGATAGAGAGTTTTACGAAGATGCAAGTACCCACTTTCATTGGAGTTGCCAAGGACCCCTTGTTTCCTAACAAGTGGCTTCGTGAGTTGGAGAAGGCTTTCCGACATCTGCAATGCTCGGAAGCTCGGAAGATTGTGTTTCTTTGAACAGAAGTTGCAACAAGAAGCCGATGCATGGTGGATCTCCACTCGTCTGTTTTGGAAGGTTTGCATGCAGGAGTTGTAACTTGGGAGTTATTCAAAGAGGCTTTTTGTATGAATTACTTTCCCGAGGCGGTAAAAGATGCGAAGGAAGCTGAGTTTATGATTCGACTCAAGGAACTCTGTCGTGTTGGAGTACCAACGGAAGTTCGAGGAGCTTCATTTCTTTGCTCAGATTCTCGAGGGATGACCTCGCGAAAGCAAAGAAGTTCTTCAAAGGACTGCGCCCTGCCATTAAAGCTTACCTCACGGTCCAACCTATAGTGAGCTATGCTCAAGTGGTGCGAGAACTCGAAGAAGTTGGAAGAAACGAGAGAAGGAAAGTGCTCGTGTGCAAAAGCCTTGGCGATCAAGGAATTCTGGTTTGGTGGATCGTAATGACCGTCGTTTTGTGAGACCTACACCCTACCCCACTCCTACCTTTCGGGCTAAGAGTGTAGGTCGGAACACGGGTTTTCAGCAGACCGGCCGGTTTAGACGAGTATGGCGGAAACCGACCACCGGCAAGTGCAAGTGCAAGTGCAAGTGCAAGGCCTTTTGTTCGAAGCCCTCTGTTGCAGCCACCCTGTTGGATCCAGCAATCTGTTTGCTTCTACGCAAGCAAGCTGGTCATTTTGCTCGTGCCTGTCCGAAGCGGCCACCCAGCAGCTTTGCCCGGTGGTGAAGAGTGCTCCTGCTCCTCCCTCCGGTAGAGTTTTCGGTATTTCCAGTCTTGGAGCGGGATCCAAGCCATGATGTGATTACGGGTACATTGTTAGTCGCTTCTATTTCTGCATTTGTCTTATTTGATACGGGTGCATCTCATTCGTTCATGTCATCTGCATTCATCAAGAAGACTAACCTAAGCCACGAGAAGTTGTCTAGTTGTTTATTGATTAGTACACCTCTGGTCTGTTGTGAAACTAGATAAGGGGTTATCTAAATGTCCTGTGTTGATTGGTGAGAAGAACTTGGAAGCCAATTTTGTGATTCTTGACATGAAGGACTTCGATGTTATTTTGGGAATTGATTGGTTGACAGCCCACAAGGCTGTGTTCCTTTGTTCCTCAAAGAAGATTCAGTTCCATATTTGTGGAAGTCCGGTCTTTGAATTTCGGGGTGAAAAGAGAAGGGTTTGTAAGAAGGTGCTTTATGCTGACTTGATGCAAGTCTATGCCCTAGTGGATGATGCTTCATCTGAAGGCAAGGGTATAGTGGAGAAAAGAGTCGATGAAGTCGAGTTGTCTGCGACTTTGTTGATGTCTTCCCGATGATCTATCGGGAGTGCCTCCGGACGAGAGATGTCAAATTCTCTATTGATCTCGTCCCCGGTCTGCTGCTCCGGTATCTAAAGCTCCGTACGGGATGGCTCCTCTTCGAGTTGAAAGAGTTGCAAAATCAGTTGAATGAGCTCATTGATAGAGGTTTCGTGCAGCCTAGTGTGTCACCTTGGGGAGCTCCGGTCTTGTTCGTCAAGAAGAAAGACGGTAGTATGCGCTTGTGCATCGACTACCGTGAGTTGAATAAGTTGACTATCAAGAATAGATATCCGCTGCCCGGAATCGATGATCTCTTCGATCAGTTGAAGGGTGCGATTGTGTTCTCAAAGATTGACTTAAGGTCCGGATATCACCAATTGAAAGTGAAGTCTAGTGATATCTTCAAGACAGCTTTCGAACGCGGTATGGTCACTACGAGTTTAGAGTCATGCCCTTCGGATTGACCAATGCTCTGCGGTGTTCATGGACCTCATGAACCGAGTATTTCATGATGTGCTTGATAAGTTCGTGATTGTTTTCATTGATGACATCTTGATCTATTCGAAGAGCGATGAAGAGCATGCGAGTCATCTAAGTTTCACTTTGCAAAGGTTGCAAGAAAAGAAGTTGTTCGCTAAGTTTAGCAAGTGTGATTTCTGGCTTAAGAGAGTGGTATTCCTTGGTCATGTAGTTTCAGCCGAAGGTATTCGTGTCGATCCTGAAAAGGTCCAAGTGTGGCTGATTGGGAAAGACCGAAGTCGATAACGGAAATAAGAAGTTTTCTTGGATTGGCGGGTTACTACCGAAGGTTTATTGAGAACTTTTCTCGGTTGGCTGCTCCTATGACTAAGTTGACCAGGAAAGAAGAAAAGTTTGTTTGGATCGACGCCTTTGTGAGAAGAATTTCCAAGAGTTGAAGGATAGATTGACAAGTGCCCCGGTTTTGACTATACGATAGTTCCGGTGGTATGACAGTTTATACCGATGTGTCAAAGATTGGTTTGGGTTGTGTCTTGATGCAACATGGCAAGGTCGTAGCCTATGCTTCTCGGCAATTGAAGGATTATGAGCGGAATTACCCCACTCACGATCTAGAACTTGCCGCCGTTGTCTTTGCTTTGAAGATTTGGAGACATTACCTTTACGGTGAGAAGATTGCCATTTTCACGGATCATAAGAGTTTGAAATACTTCTTTACCCAAAAGGTGTTGAACATGAGACAAAGGAGATGGTTGGAACTAGTCTCCGATTATGATTGTGATATTCAGTATCACCCGGGAAAGCAAATGTTGTTGCTTGATGCTCTTAGTAGGAAGAACGAGAAGAAGACTTTGGATTTGAATGCTTTGAGTTTACCATTGTGGTCTTCTATTGAGAGTTTTGATTTGGAAATCGTCCCGAGAATTCTGATTTTATTCTTTCGCCATGACGGCAAGATCTGGTCTTAGAGATAAGATTGTTGCTCTGCAGAGTTCGATCAAGAGTTTTTGATCAAAGTTGAGAAGATTTCTTCGAATCTGAGTCGGACCCCGACTTTGGTATATCCATGGATGGTGCTTTGTTGTTTAGAGGAAGACTGTGCGTGCACATAAGCGAAGAAGTTAAGAAAGAAATATTGAAGGAAGCACACCAGTCGGTCTTTACTATACACCCGGGAAGCACCAAGATGTACAAAGACTTGAAGGAACATTTTTGGTGGATTGGTCTAAAGGCGGATGTTGATGATTTTGTTGCCAAGTGTGAGACTTGCCAACGTGTGAAAGCCGTTCGACAACCTCCATCTGGATTACTTCAGCCTCTTCCTATTCCTAGTTGGAAGTGGGAGGATATCTCCATGGACTTTGTGACTAGCTTGCCTCGGACAAGTAAAGGCAATGACACTTGTGTGGGTGATTGTTGATAGGTTGACCAAATCAGCCCATTTCATTCCTATGAAGATCACTCATACTCCGGATAAGCTAGCAAGGCTTTATGTGGATAATGTGGTTCAAATGCATGGTGTGCCATTGAGTATTGTTTCGGATCGTGATCCTAGGTTCACCTCAAGGTTTTGGAATAGTTTGCGAGAAGGCCTTGGGAACCCAATTGAACTTGAGTACGGCTCATCATCCACGATCGATGGACAATCCGAGCGGACAATTCAGACATTGGAAGACATGCTCGAGATCTTGTGTGGTGGATATGGGTGGTAATTGGGATGAACACCTAGCTTTGGTTGAGTTTGCCTATAACAACGGTTATCAAGCAACAATAGGCATGGCTCCATTCAAGGCTTTGTATGGCAGTACTTGTAGGACACCTTTGTCTTTGGGTCGAGACAGGTGAAAGAAAAGTCTTAGGTCCTGAGATGATTGAAGCTACAAGTGCTATGGTAGATATGATAAGAGAAAGGATTAAGTCTGCCTTGATCGAGAGAAATCTTATCTTTGATAAGAGAAGGACCGATTTGGAATTTCAAGTTGGGAGAAAGTCTTTCTGAAGGTCTCACCAATGAAGGGTGTGATGAGATTCAATGTTAAGGGAAAGCTTAGCCCTTGTTACATTGGACCTTTCGAGATTTTGGAAAAGGTTGGACGTGTTGCGTATCGATTAGCATTACCTCCGCCTCTTGCTGGTGTTCACAATGTGTTTCATATTTCGATGCTCCGAAAATACATAGAGAATCCGGAACACATTTTGCAGCAAGCACCTGAAGGACTTAGTGCTGATTTGACCTATGATGAAGAACCGGCCGAAATCTTGGATAGGAAGGACAAGCGGCTGCGGAATCGCACCATTCCTTTGGTGAAGATTCGGTGGAAGAACCATACCCCTGAAGAAGCTTCTTGGGAGAAGGAAGAAGATATGAAGGAGAAGTTTCCTTACCTCTTTGGAAGCACAGTACGCTTTCAATTTCGGGGACGAAATTTCTTTAAGGGGGGAGAATGTAAAACCCAGCCCTAACCTTGACCCGGAAACCTTGTTATTTGTAGGTCCAATGACCCGAAGTAAAGTAAGAAGTCAGCTTTGGGCCATCCCAGTGGAGGACTTGGTGTCTGGCTTTGAATCCATGAAAGTTGATGATGAGGTTCTATTTTTGGAAACTGAATCCTGATGAAGATCTGATTAGTTGATGGACTTGGAGTGCTCTCTATCTTGGTTTGAAGGCATTTCTACCTATTAGGTAAGTCACTTGACTTGTGTGCAAAACCCCTTTAGGATTGGATTTGATCTGGACCTTCAATTCCCTGTTTTGGTCTTCTTTGTCGACATTGGTCATGATGATTGGTCGACTGGGCCAGTCGACCAATCCACTCGACCAATGAGTGCTGTCTTTGGCAATTAGGTTGTTCTTGCTCTATTTAAGTCCAATCTCGAGTCCACTTTGTATTTGCTGCCTCCAAACTCTCTGGAACGAACCAAAGACCTCTGCAAGTCATCTCTCTTGCATCCTTGGTGTTTTCTTGACGGATCTTCGTCGAAACTCTTCTTTTTGCATCAAAAGGTATGTCTACTCTCTCTTCTTCTCCTCCATCTTTGTTTTTCTTTCCTTTTTGAGTTGAGACAGTAGAAGAGATGCTGCATTCTCTGTTGCAAACATCTCTGAACATGTTCTCATGATCATCCTAAGGATTTGAGGCTAGAACAATGATCTTAACCATGATCATTGCAAGCTTTTGAAGGAATCATGATCAAACCATGATCTAATCTTTGTTAAACTTCTAATCTGAATTCTGATCTCTTTGGATCTTCTATGTTGATCATGTTAGTAGTTAATTACTGTGTTTTCCTTCCATGATCCATAATCTATAGATCTCTAGTGTTCTCTTCTACCTTACTATGTGTTCTTCATGATGCATGGTAGTTACATATATGGTAGGTTTTATTTCCTTATTTAGATTTATGCTTCTAAGCCTTGTTCCTTGAAGATCTAAGTATGTTTTCATGATACCTTTACCTGAAGCAATGATCCATCCTCCTATTGTTCTTGTCTTTGTTTTCTATTTCAAATTCATCAAGATCCATGGTTGATTTTGTGAAATCCAGCACAAACCTAGCCAGGGCACCCTATCTGTTTTGGGTAAAGAAGGGTTAGTTTAAATGTTTGACCTTAAAGTTGGACCTTGATTTGATCTTAGCTTGTTGCTTGTAGACCCTTTTGGTTGACGATTTGGTGTCGGAACCCAAGCCCATGGATATTGTCGATGATGCCCCTCACTTGAGAGCATTGTCAGTGTTAGTTTTGAATCTGCGCACCGAAGAGGGGTGAATTAGTTGAAATACCTAATGAACTCCTGTGCCCAATCTGAATATATTTCCCAAAACTAGACTTCTTGATGGACTTGTAGGAGAAAATCTCACTCAATTTGACCCCATATAACCTTCCAAATCCCTGTCCGAAGTTGCTGAACTATGTCTGTCAAATCCTGCTTGCGCATCGAAGAAGATGAGCCTAGTTGGTGAACCTAATGAACTCCAATTCTTAATCCGAAGGTATTTCTGGAAACTAGACTTCTTTATTGACTCGTAGAAGAAAACCTCACTCAATTTGACCTTGTATAGCCCTCCGAATCCCTGTTTGAACCTTGCTGTCCTGATTGGTCGACTCATTGGTCGACTGGACCAGTAGACCAATCCAATCGACCAATGGTGTCTGAATTTACCAATTTGGTCTTGTCTCCTCTATTTAAGTCAAATCTCGGGATTACTTTGATCCAAGAAGTTAGGGTTTCACCCTTTTTTGCTCACAGGAAAAGGTTGAGATCACAGAATGAAAGGGAATTAATGATTGGCCAATTAAAACAAGAAAATCATAGAAGGTCAAATTTAGATTAACATAAATATGACCCATGAGGTTTCCCTCACATGGGAGGTTACCAAAGGTTCTCTGGATGACCACACAAGGTTAAAGTTTCAAAGGTTAGGGTTTCAAGAATTCAACTGGCTGGGGTTGAGATCATGATGATGATCATAGATCTCAAGGAACAAGATGAGATCATGGAGTGGATGGTTGCAAGAGTGCAGCATCTTCTTCCTGATCTCAACTAAGAACAGAATTAAAGAAAGAAAATCAGAGATAGAAGAAAGAGTGAGTATACACATACCTTTGCTGCAGGAGGATGAAGATTTCTTCAAGTCTTGTGAGAGATCACCAAGGAATGCAAAGGGAATTGATTAGATTAGGGTTCTAACTCATTCCAGAGGCTTAGGAGGCAGATGAGGCGGAGTATTCCCGAGATTAGACTTAAATAGAGGAGATAGGACCAAATTGGTAAATTCATAACCAATTGGTCGATTGATTGGTCAATTGGTCCAATCGACCAATGAGTCGACCAATCAGGACAGCAAGGTTCAAACAAGGATTCAGAGGGCTATACAGGGTCAAATTGAGTGAGGTTTTCTTCTACAAGTCAACCAAGAAGTCTAATTTCCAAAAATACCTTCAGATAAATCATGGGAGTTAATTAGGTCCACCAACTAAGCTTACCTTCTTCGATGCGCAAGCAGGATTTTCCAGACATAGTTCAGCAACTTCAGACATGGATTTGGAGGGTTATATGGAGTCAAATTGAGTGGGGTTTTCTCCTACAAGTCCATCAAGAAGTCTAGTTTTGGGAAATATATTCAAATTGGGCACAGGAGTTCATTAGGTATTTCAACTAATTCACCCCCCCTTCGGTGCGCAGATTCAAAACTAACACTGGCAATGCTCTCAAGTGAAGGGCATCATTGTCAATGTCCATGGGCTTGGGCTCCGAAACCAAATCATCAACCAAAAGGGTCTACAAGTCTCTTATTCCCCCACTTCAGGTCTTTGGACCTACAAACATAACAGATTCCGGGCCGGGTCAAGGTTAGGATAAGGCTGGACATTACAGGTCTACCCTAAGGGAAAGGTCTGGCATGACTTCCTAAGGCTTTCAAAGATAATAATACTAAAATCAAGGTCCAATTTTAAGGTGTAAAATTTAAACTAACCCTTCTTTACCCAAAAATAGATAGGGTGTCCTGGCTAGGTTTGGGCTGGATTTCACATTCTCCCCCCCTTAAAATAATTTCTTCCTCAAAATTGGGAGAGTACTTGGTTTCAAAAAGGCAGGGGTACTTTCCTATTATCTTGGCTTCCTTCATCCAAAGTCCACAGAAAACAAATAACAATAAGTCTTATGTAAGGAGACAAGGAATATATCTGACATGCTTTGAAATCAAATCGAAAGTATGATCATGGCTTCATGAAGATTTCACAAGGATCATGGCGAAGATTAATATGAAGATTATAAAACTTTAAGAATGAAAGGAGATTGTAGAAGAGATGGTTGCAAGGATCAATATGTTGCAAGGATGCAACATCTTCTTCATCATCTCAATCTCAAAGAATAAATCATGGCAAGAGTAGATCAATACAACACAAGAGAGATTACAAATCTTTGATTGAAGAATAGGAGATGAAAAGCTTGAAGTCTTGAAACAATTAGAAGGAATAACAAATCATATAGATCACACTTGATTTCTCTTCGAAATCATCATGTGGAGAATTCACAAGGTTATAGAGTGTATGGAGATCCACTCTAGAACAACGAGGGAAAGAAGGATCAGTCATGGGAATGATTTAAGATCATCATCCTATCAAAGGGAATGTAAGGCACAAGAAGAAATCATGGAGAGAATAGATCAACTTTGGGGTAAACTTCTACCAAACGAAACTAGGCAATTCGTTCAGTAGAGAATAAATCGAACAATGCATATGGTATGTATGCATCTGGCACAGCAGCAAGGTTAGGGTTAGGTGGGATCTCACAATCTCCCCCCCCTTAAAATAATTTCGTCCCCGAAATTGAAAGCATACTTGAGCTCCCACTAAGATGAGGAAACTTCTTCAGGGGTGTGATTCTTCCACCAAATTTTTACCAGGCTATGGAAGGTACAATGAACAATAGATCTAATAGGTAAAGAACACGGAAGTTTTGGCTGACTTCTCAAACAGCTAAGAGGAATTCAAAACAATAATGACAAGCACTTCTAATCAAGACTAGTCAAACTCATATGGTAAGGATAAATTAAAACAATGCATATGGCCTATATGCAATGCATCAGTAAGGATTAAATCAAGCCGCATATGATATGTATGTAATGCACAAGTAAAGAATAAATCAGGGCAATGCATGTGGTATTCATACAAATGCGTAAGCAAAGATAAATCAAAGCAGTGCATATGGTATTTATACAATGCATAAGTAAAGAATAGATCAATAGCAGAAGTTAAAGGATAAGAGCAACGTACCGGTTGCGACATTGAATCTTCTATTGGCTTATGGTTGATCGGGAAGATGAGGCTTCGAGATGCAGTTAGATTAGAGGATGAGGGTGCTGATGACGGTGATGATGATGATGATGGGGGTATGATGAGAATGAGGATGAGTACGGGGATGAGGTTCAAGCTGAGGATGAGACTCAGGATCAGTAAGTTCAGAAAGATGAGGAGGAAACTATTCCAGCTCGACAGTTTTGAGGATAGAGGCACACAAATATACTATAGAAGATTGATTGACACGACTAAGATGAAAGTCTCGGACTATGAGAGGTCAGCACGATTCTCAGGAACAATTTCCTAAACAAATAGCACTAGAATTGTCACAAAGTCTACGGTTGGAGGCAAAGCGATCAGTTTCACTACCAGGGACATCATAGGGCTTCGCGACATAGCTAGTGTGAAACCCAGCCCTAACCTTGACCCGGAAAACCTTGTTGTTTGTAGGTCCGACAACTCGAAGTAAAGCAAGAAGTCAGCTTTGGGCCATCCCAGTGGAAGACTTGGTGTCTGGCTTTGAATCCATGAGTGTTGATGACAATGTTCTATTTATGGAAACTGAATCTTGATGAAGATCGAATTAGTTGATGGACTTGGAGTGTTCTCTATCATGGTTCGAAGGCATTTCTACCTATTAGGTAAGTCACTTGGTGTGTGTGCAAAACCCCTTTATGTTTGGATTTGATCTGAGCCTTCAATTCCCTGTTTTGAACTTGCTTGAACTCATTGGTCGACTGGGCCAGTCGACCAGTCCAATCGACCAATGGGTTCTGTATTTGGTAATTAGGTCTTGCTTGCTCTATTTAAGTCCAATCTCGAGTCTACTTCATATTTTCTGCCTCCAAACTCTTTGGAACGAACCAAAGACCTCTGCAAGTCATCTCCCTTGTGTTCTTGGTGTTTATCTTGACGGATCTTCGTCAAAACTCGTGTTCTTATACAAAAAGGTATGTTTACATTCTCTTCTTCTTCTTCATCCTTGTTTTCTTTCCTTTTTGAGTTGAGACAGTAGAGGAGATGCTGCATTCTCTGTTGCAAACATCTCTGAACTTATCTCTCATGATCTTCCTAAGGATTTATGGCTAAAGCAATGTCCGTAATCATGATCATTGCAAGCTTTTGAAGGAATCATGATCTAAATCATGATCTTGTCTTCGTTCGTCTTTGATTTAAATTCTGATTTTCTTAGATCTATTTTACTGATCATATTAGTAGACAATCGTTGTGTTTTCCTTACATGATCCATGATCTATCAATCTCTAGTTGTTTCTCCTCTATCATACCATGCTTTCTTCAAGTATCATGACTGATACATCTATGTTAAGTTTTGTTTTCTTATTTAGATTCATGTTCTTAGATCTAATTCTTGAAGATCTATGTATGCCTTCCATGATATCTTTATCAAAATCAATGATTCATTCTCCTATTGTTCTTGTCTATGATTTGTATTTTGAATTCTTCAAGAACCATGATTAATCTAATTATGGTAACTTTTATTTCCTAATTTGTAACTCTAAAACTTGATTCGATTAGTGTTTTGAAGTCCTCTTTATGTTAGGATACTACCATTGTAGTTTACCCCTTGTTTAGTACCCTTTTGAACCACCAAATTCGGTTCTTTATTCTTAAAACTCTGATTTTGTAGGCCCCTTGTCTCTATTGGTCGATTGATTCGTCGACGCGAGACAGATGAGACCAATCCAATCGACTAATGAGTACAGCAACTCCAGATTTGGTCTGTTTTGGATGTTTTGATATCTTTTCTTTTAGGGATCTTTCCTAATATGTTGTATACACTTGTTTAGGACCTTCTTCTCAAGTTTGTCAAGGTCTTACTTGAATTCTTAAGATTCCTTTGCAAGTTATAAAAGGTAAGGATGGTTACTCCCTTAACAACATAAATTGTATATTTTCTATATTGAATCTTGTTAGTTTATTTCTTTAATTAGATTCTTACAATGTTATACTACTGTTGTACTGTCTTGATATCAGTAGCATTACTTGTTTATATTAAATTGACTCATGTATGATTTACTTACCAGTTATATACAAGTTGAATGTTATTATTGATTTCTTTCCATATATGAAGTTACCATATATGTGAGGTTATGGATTGATGCTTGTGTATGCTTAAGTATGGTTTGGGAAGGAGAGGTGTCCTCTTGACACTTCTGTCCTAGGACTACTACGGGAATATTATGGGATGTTTCCGGAGAGGCCCTTTGGACACCTTCCTAAACTATTGGATGACATATTAGGACTGTCTAGTAGTGTTTGGCTAGGATGTCTCGTTATGTCAGACCCTAATCGGAGGGGTATTGAGACCGAACGACCCGTGGTAGCAATGGGGATTCATGGGCGCTCAAGACCGGTAACCAACCCGTGAGAGGACAGGAATCACATTGTGGGGGCCATTTATTGGTAGGGTTGCATATGGATTGACTTGGGCTCACCGGCGCTTAAGACCGGTAACCAACCCGTGAGAGGACGTGAGAGCTTCCCGTTTACCATATGTGGATGACCTATAGGGTTGATGAGTCTGTAGTCAGGGACTATGAGGACTCTAGTGTGAAGATACCGGAAAGGATCGCCAAGGGCGAGAAATGGACATATCTGGATCTGACTTGATGTAACTGAGTAGGAGACTTGCATTTGGTTAGGCTTTGACCCTGACATGCGCCGGTACTTAGACCAATGGTGATGTGAGAGAGTGGTGACCTATACCCCCAGCCATGGAATATCCTGAGGGATGAAGGACCCATTACCAACTGATGATGAGTGAATGAGACTTTCCTAAAGAAGTACGGTGCTATGACTTAAAGCATGTCTGCCAATAGAGACCAGCATACATAGAGTTAGAATCATAATGCATCATGTGCTTCATACCATATAGCATTACTCTGTTTGAAATCCTGTTATATCTGTTGTCATGGTTTAATCGCCTTTATCGAGTTTCTTTGAAACTCATTCCTTTTGTACAATGTTTTGTTAGATTACTCTACAGGTTCTGAGTATCATGACTACTCGTATGAAGAAGCACAAGGAGAAGAGGCATATCTCCAGGAAAGTGATTGCGGTTACGACAATTACACTAGAGATTCCGCGGGTGGTTATGCTCCGTATGATGCTTAGTCTGACCATAGAGTGGAAGCGCCCTTGTGCCATTTATGAGATTTATACTTATAGAGACGTTGTCTATAAGATTGAGAACAATTTAGTTACCTATTGTACCTGCTATTGGGATTAGATTTCATTCTGTCTTTTTCTTTTAGAACTACATTTCCGCTGGTTGTAGAGTGGGATTTCGCCTCACTTTACTTTATTGATTTAGACACTTTGATTATAAATCATACTCTGATTATATATACGATTTACTCTTTCTTTATTTGGATCTTTGGTTTATCTGTTGCACATCGATTATTATTGTTCATGATTATGTTATTGTTTATGTGGGAGGTTGATTACTCGATACTTGATCTTCGGGGCTATGGATCACACTCTCGGGTATGCCAGTTAGGGTACCGGCTGGGAGGATGTGACTACTAGGTCGGAGGATGAGGGTGACATTGTCAAGGATAATGACATAGAGGATAAGGATGCTGCACTCGAGTGGTGGTGATGATGATGGGGATCAGCATGGAGACAATGATGATCATGATGGGGTTCCTGTTCAGGATGAGGATGTTATTGATGATCAGGGAGATGAGGATCAAAATCAAGGTGAGATTCGGAGACACAAGGAGATTCCTATACCACGCTTCCGTGAGATTGGAGGTCCAACACATACGACTTCTGGGGTTCCAGTTGTGGCTTCTCATTAGTTATTGATTTCTTCCACACATAAGAGGATGAAGGCTCGACAGGAGAGGATAGAGTCCTATATGTATACCTTGGGAGAGAAATTTGCACGACTGGAGAAGGAGTTCAGATCTAGGAGGGACCAAATAAATCACCGGAGTCGATCACCTAGATAGATAGTACTAGGAGTTTCCTTTTATGCTTTCTTTAGATGTACTTCCTTTCAGACTTGTAAACCTAAGTGATTAGTGAAATTCAGTTTGTTTCACTTGTGTTATTGTACATTATGCATTTTCTTTTGTTGCATTAATAGTTGTTAATGTTTAGTTATGACTTATAACTCATAACGACTACTCACGACCATTACTCCCAACAACAACTCCCGACTCAGACTCATACGACAACACATGACTACAATACCTCACAACGACAACTTACTCACAGAAACAACTCACCACGACAACTTTCAAAGCAAGACTCAACTCACAACTCAATACACATACATAATAACTTAAAACTGACAATTGAACTCTAACCATGACTACAACCCAAGTACAAGTCATAAACTTTAATTATTGTGTATTATTCAAACTTGGTATATTATGCTTTGTTTGTTCAACTTTCTAATCCAAGTTTTCTATTATTCACTTCTAAGAAAGTTTGAGTCACTTCTGGATCTATGACTCAAGGATGCCTCCATTATTGTGTTCTATGGTTATGATTGTCCAAAAACTTAGGCTCTGATACCATTCTGTCACATCCCGCCAGCCGGTACCCTAACTGGCATACCCGAGGGAGTGATCCACAACCCAAAAGATCAAGTTTAGGAACGATCATATCCATTTCGCACAATAACATAATCAAAAGCAAGAACAAATCATAATGTTCAAGTAATTTATAATAAAAGTCAAGAAAGGATCTCAGAAGATCACTAAGAATATCAGAGTGCGGAATAACAAGATACCAAATCAAAAGACAACTGTAGACTATAGCGGAGATATACCCTACAAACACATGCGGAAGGTAGATCGAAATCTAAGTAAAGCTCTAAGCTAATACAAGTAAAATAAAAGATAAGTCTAGAAGAAACAAAAGAAATCTAATCCACATCTTCAGTCAGCTCTTCTTCTCCTTCAGTCTTCATCTTCTTCACCTTGCACTTCCTTATATGGACCGTCAAAGAGATCTGAACCTGTAGAGAAGTCTAACAACAGATTGTACAAAAAGGAATGAGTTTCGAAAGAAAATCAGTAAGGTAGTTAATCCATAACAACATAAATAACATGGAAGCAAACCATAACAAGATGCAATGCAACATGAAACAAGTAATGTATGTATGCATCTAAACTCTATGTATCTTTGGTCTATATGGCGGACATGCTTTAAGTCATAGCACCGTACTTCTTTGGGTAGGTCAAACACACAACGCCTTTTGGTAGTGGGTCCGGCATCCCTCAAGACAAACCATGGCAGGGGGTTAAGTCAACACACTCTCTCACAACCATTTGGCATAAGTACCGGCGCATGTCAGGGAAAATCCTAGCCCAATGCAAGTCATCTACTCAGTTACATCAACTCAGGTCCAGATACTTCCATTCCTCGCCCCTGGCGATCCTTTCCGGTATCCTTTCCACTAGAGTCCTAATAGTCCCGGACTACGGACTCATCAACCATATTGGTTATCCACATATGGTAAACGGGAAGCTCTCATGTCCTCTCACGGGTTGGTTACCGGTCTTAAGCGCCCATGAGCCCAAGTCTAGCCATATGCAACCCTCCAATACATGGCCCCCACAATGTGATTCCCATCCTCTCACGGGTTGGTTACCGGTCTTGAGCGCCCGTGAATCCCCATTGCTGCCACGGGTCGTTCGGTCTCAATACCCTTCCGAATCGGGTCTGATATAACAGGGGTACAACCTAACCAAATACTGCTAGACAGCCCTAGGTATGACAACCAATGATTTGAGAAAGTGTCGATGGGCAACCCCGGAAACATCCCATACTATTTCCGATAATGTCCAAGGATAGAAGTGTCAAAAGGACACCTCCCAATCCCAAACCAAACATAATCAAACACAGACTCAGATCAGTCATGACATATACAATCAGCAACTCATTATATAAAAGAGAATGTAAAGTCATGATCAATTCATAAAACAATATAGTAATAAGCAATCTCACATAAGTCTAAGTAATAAAAGAAACATGATAAAGAGCTACTGTTCTCACAGTAGTACATCAGAATATAAAGTGTACAAACAGTAACAACTCATAGTTTCGTAAAGTAGAAACCAGAGAGTATACAATCTATGTAGTTAAGGAGATAATTGTCCTTACCTTGATTATCGCCGAAGATAATCCAAAGATCAAAGAGAGAGGCTCCAAACTTAGCAAATAAACCCCTAACAATCATAAATATAACATTAGGAAAGATGCCTAAAATATCAGAGAGCAAACGAATCAAACTTAGCGAAAATTGAAGCTACTGACTTCATTGGTCGATTGCGTTGGTCTACTGACCCAGTCGACCAAGCAGTCGACCAATCTAGTCAGTACGGAATAGTGAAAATTGTTTTGGTCATAACTTCTTCGTTTGAAGTCGGATTGATCCGAAATTCGAAGGGGAACTTCCTAGGATGTATTAGAATCATATAGGAAGATAAAATCATCAAGTCATGGTCAAAATATGGGTCCTTGATTTGACCCAAGAAACTAGGGTTTCAACCTTTATGGCTCCCATGAAAAGGTTATGATCACAGAAAGAGAGGGAATGATTGTTATCAAGAAAATAACAAGAAATCATAGGGAATCTATTTTAGGTTAATAGAAACATTGCCCATGAGGTTTCCCTCACATGGGAGGTTACAAAAAAATTTCAGAAAGATCATTCAAGGGTTAGGGTTAGGGTTTCAAGAATCTATTGGCTAGGGTTAAGATCATGATAATGATCATAGATCTCAAAGAATAGAATGAGATCATGGAATAGATGGTTGTAAGGATGCATCATCTTTTTCCTGATCTCAATCAAGAACAAGAATGAAGAAAGAATAATTAGAAATCCTAATTAGGTTAAACATGGATCATGAAGAAAATATAGTATGGTTAAGGATAAATAACTAGGATATGAAAGGTTACAGATCTAGTAAGGAAAACACATTGATTGGATGTTAACAAGATCAAACTAAGGGTTCTTGGTTTGATCCAAGAAGTTAGGGTTTCACCCTTTTTGGCTCGCAGGAAAATGTTGAGATCATAGAATGTAAGAGAATTAATGATTGGCCAATTAAAACAAGAAAATCATAGAAGGTCAAATTTAGATTAACATAAATATGACCCATGAGGTTTCCCTCACATGGGAGGTTACCAAAGGTTCTCTGGATGACCACACAAGGTTAGGGTTTCAAAGGTTAGGGTTTCAAGATTAGGGTTTCAAGAATTCAACTGGCTGGGGTTGAGATCATGATGATGATCATAGATCTCAAGGAACAAGATGAGATCATGGAGTGGATGGTTGCAAGAGTGCAGCATCTTCTTCCTGATCTCAACTAAGAACAGAATTAAAGAAATAAAATTAGAGATAGAAGAAAGAGTGAGTATACACATACCTTTGCTACAGGAGGATGAAGATTTCTTCAAGTCTTGTGAGAGATCACCAAGGAATGCAAAGGGAATTGATTAGATTAGGGTTCTAACTCATTCCAGAGGCTTAGGAGGCATAGGAGGCAAAGTAATCCTGAGATTTGACTTAAATAGAGGAGACAAGACCAAATTGGTAAATTCAGACACCATTGGTCGATTGGATTGGTCTACTGGTCCAGTCGACCAATGAGTCGACCAATCAGGACAGCAAGGTTCAAACAGGGATTCGGAGGGCTATACAAGGTCAAATTGAGTGAGGTTTTCTTCTACGAGTCAATAAAGAAGTCTAGTTTCCAGAAATACCTTCGGATCAAGAATTGGAGTTCATTAGGTTCACCAACTAGGCTCATCTTCTTCGATGCGCAAGCAGGATTTGACAGACATAGTTCAGCAACTTCGGACAGGGATTTGGAAGGTTATATGGGGTCAAATTGAGTGAGATTTTCTCCTACAAGTCCATCAAGAAGTCTAGTTTTGGGAAATATATTCAGATTGGGCACAGGAGTTCATTAGGTATTTCAACTAATTCACCCCTCTTCGGTGCGCAGATTCAAAACTAACACTGACAATGCTCTCAAGTGAGGGGCATCATCGACAATATCCATGGGCTTGGGTTCCGACACCAAATCGTCAACCAAAAGGGTCTACAAGCAACAAGCTAAGATCAAATCAAGGTCCAACTTTAAGGTCAAACATTTAAACTAACCCTTCTTTACCCAAAACAGATAGGGTGCCCTGGCTAGGTTTGGGCTGGATTTCAAAAAATCAACCATGGATCTTGATGAATTTGAAATAGAAAACAAAGACAAGAACAATAGGAGGATGGATCATTGCTTCAGGTAAAGGTATCATGAAAACATACTTAGATCTTCAAGGAACAAGGCTTAGAAGCATAAATCTAAATAAGGAAATAAAACCTACCATATATGTAACTACCATGCATCATGAAGAACACATAGTAAGGTAGAAGAGAACACTAGAGATCTATAGATTATGGATCATGGAAGGAAAACACAGTAATTAACTACTAACATGATCAACATAGAAGATCCAAAGAGATCAGAATTCAGATTAGAAGTTTAACAAAGATTAGATCATGGTTTGATCATGATTCCTTCAAAAGCTTGCAATGATCATGGTTAAGATCATTGTTCTAGCCTCAAATCCTTAGGATGATCATGAGAACATGTTCGAGAGATGTTTGCAACAGAGAATGCAGCATCTCTTCTACTGTCTCAACTCAAAAAGGAAAGAAAAACAAAGATGGAGGAGAAGAAGAGAGAGTAGACATACCTTTTGATGCAAAAAGAAGAGTTTCGACGAAGATCCGTCAAGAAAACACCAAGGATGCAAGAGAGATGACTTGCAGAGGTCTTTGGTTCGTTCCAGAGAGTTTGGAGGCAGCAAATACGAAGTGGACTCGAGATTGGACTTAAATAGAGCAAGAACAACCTAATTGCCAAAGACAGCACTCATTGGTCGAGTGGATTGGTCGATGGCCCGATCGACCAATCGGTCGACCAATCTTGACAACAAGACCAAAAACGAGGGAATTGAAGGTCCAGATCAAATCCAATCCTAAAGGGGTTTTGCACACAAGTCAAGTGACTTACCTAATAGGTAGAAATGCCTTCAAACCAAGATAGAGAGCACTCCAAGTCCATCAACTAATCAGATCTTCATCAGGATTCAGTTTCCAAAAATAGAACCTCATCATCAACTTTCATGGATTCAAAGCCAGACACCAAGTCCTCCACTGGGATGGCCCAAAGCTGACTTCTTACTTTACTTCGGGTCATCGGACCTACAAATAACAAGGTTTCCGGGTCAAGGTTAGGGCTGGGTTTTACACCCTCTCTTTCTGTGATCATAACCTTTTCATGGGAGCCATAAAGGTTGAAACCCTAGTTTCTTGGGTCAAATCAAGGGCCCATATTTTGACCATGACTTGATGATTTTATCTTCCTATATGATTCTAATACATCCTAGGAAGTTCCCCTTCGAATTTCGGATCAATCCGACTTCAAATGAAGAAGTTATGACCAAAACAATTTTCACTATTCCGTACTGACTCGATTGGTCGACTGCTTGGTCGACTGGGTCAGTAGACCAAGGCAATCGACCAATGAAGTCAGTAGCTTCAATTTTCGCTCAGTTTGATTCGTTTGCTCTCTGATCTTTTAGGCATCTTTCCTAATGTTATATCTATGATTGTTAGGGGTTTATTTGCTAAGTTTGGAGCCTCTCTCTTTGAACTTTGGATTATCTTCGGCGATAATCAAGGTAAGGACAGTTATCTCCTTAACTACATAGATTGCATACTCTCTGGTTTCTACTTTACGAAACTATGAGTTATTACTGTTTGTACACTTTATATTCTGATGTACTACTATGAGAACAGTAGCTCTTTATCATGTTTCTTTTATTACTTAGACTTATGTGAGATTGCTTATTACTATATTGTTTTATGAATTGATCATGACTTTACATTCTCTTTTATATAATGAGTTGCTGATTGTATATGTCATGACTTATCTGAGACTGTGTTTGATTAAGTTTGGTTTGGGATTGGGAGGTGTCCTTTTGACACTTC
The DNA here is from genome assembly GCF_041222555.1 of Hakea prostrata. Classification (NCBI taxonomy): domain Eukaryota; kingdom Viridiplantae; phylum Streptophyta; class Magnoliopsida; order Proteales; family Proteaceae; genus Hakea; species Hakea prostrata. The sequence continues at coordinate 40,139,567 of NC_142601.1, read as the reverse complement.
TGTCCTTGGACATTATCAGAAATAGTATGGGATGTTTTCGGGGTTGCCCATCGACACTTTCCCGAATCATTGGTTGTCATACCTAGGGTTGTCTAGCAGTATTTGATTAAGTTGTACCCCTGTTATATCAGACCCGATTCGGAAGGGTATTGAGACCGAACGACCCGTGGCAGCAATGGGGATTCCCGGGCGCTCAAGACTTGTAACCAACCGGTGAGAGGACGGGAATCACATTGTGGGGGCCATGTATTGGAGGGTTGCATATGGCTAGACTTGGGCTCATGGGCGCTTAAGACCGGTAACCAACCCGTGAGAGGACATGAGAGCTTCCCGTTTACCATATGTGGATAACCAATAGGGTTGATGAGTCCGTAGTCCGGGACTATTAGGACTCTAGTGGAAAGGATACCGGAAAGGATCGCCAGGGGCGAGGAATGGAAGTATCTGGACCTGAGTTGATGTAACTGAGTAGATGACTTGCATTGGGCTAGGATTTTCCCTGACATGCGCCGATACTTATGCCAAATGGTTGTGAGAGAGTGTTGACTTAACCCCCTGCCATGGTTTGTCCTGAGGGATGCCGGACCCACTACCAAAAGGCGTTGTGTGTTTGACCTACCCAAAGAAGTACGGTGCTATGACTTAAAGCATGTCTGCCATAGAGACCAGCATACATAGAGTTTAGATGCATACATACATTACTTGTTTCATGTTGCATTGCATCTTGTTATGGTTTGCTTCCATGTTATTTATGTTGTTATGGATTAACTACCTTACTGATTTTCTTTTGAAACTCATTCCTTTTTGTTCAATCTGTTGTTAGACTTCTCTACAGGTTCAGATTTCTTTGACGGTCCATATAAGGAAGCGCAAGGTGAAGAAGATGGAGATTGAAGGAGAAGAAGAGCTGACTGAAGATGTGGATTAGATTTCTTTTGTTTCTTCTAGACTTATCTTTTACTTTACTTGTATTAGCTTAGAGCTTTACTTAGATTTCGATCTACCTTCCGCATGTGTTTGTAGGGTATATTTCCGCTATAGTCTACAGTTGTGTTTTGATTTGGTATCTTGTTATTCCGCATTCTGATATTCTTAGTGATCTTCTGAGATCCTTTCTTGACTTTTATTATAAATTACTTGAACATTATGATGATTTGTTCTTGCTTTTGATTATGTTATTGTGCGAAATGGATATGATCGTTCCTAAACTTGATCTTTTGGGCTGTGGATCACTCCCTCGGGTATGCTAGTTAGGGTACCGTCTGGCGGGATGTGACAATCAAGATCCATAACATCTTCATCATGAGCATCCTCATTTGAAAAACTTGTAGGTTGCATGTGAAATTCATGGGTATCCTCAACAATTGATTTTTCTTCATCACATTTCTTTTCCACCCCCTTAATCAACATAGAGGATTCATCAAAATGTACATCACGACTTATGATGATTTTATGGGTACTTGGATCCCATAACGAATACCCCTTCACATTCTTAGCATATCCTAGAAAAATGCACTTCTTGGATTTTGGATCAAATTTGCTCCTTTGACAACTTGGAATCAAAGCATATGCATCACATCAAAAAATTTTCAAATCCGAATAATCACAAGGAGTTCCATGCCATACCTCATTTGGAGTCTTTCCACCCAAAGTCATTGAAGGAGACCTATTCACAAGATAGTATGCTGTCAACACTGCTTCGGCCCACAATTCTTTCTCCAAGTTTGCATTGCTAAGTATAGCCCGAACCCTCTCCATCAATGTTCTATTCATGAGTTCCGCCACTCCATTTTGTTGTGGAGTATGCACAACCGAATGATGCCATACAATTCCTACTTTTTTTGCAAAAATTACCAAATTCATTCTTTGCATATTCCATTTCATTATCCGTCCTCAAAACTTTGATGCTCCTACCGGTTGTTTTCTCCACCTCAACCTTGAAGTTCTTGAATGCCATTAACACATCACTCTTTGACTTGAGAACTGTCACTCATACTTTCCTTGAAAAATCATCAGTGAAAGTAACAAAGTATTGAGCACCACCATAAGACACATTAGATGGTGATGGACCCCAAACATCCGAGTGAATATAATCAACAATCCCTTTACTTGTGTGCATACCCGCTTTAAAAGCCTTTCTTTGATGCTTCTTATAGATACAATGCTCACAAAATTCATTCTCTAAAAAAATCAGATTTGGGATAAGTTTATTTTCCATCAAAATTTTCATACCTTTTTCATTCATGTGCCCAAGTTTTCGATGCCACAACTTAAAAGAAATATCTCCTTTGTCAACCGCCACATTTGCAACATCATCAACAATGGAACTACCCAATAACTTGTACAAGAGACCAACTCGGATTCCCTTCATGATAACAAGAGCACCTCTTGAAACTTTGAGTACTCCATCTCCTCCGGAAAATTTACAACCTTCCTTCTCCAAAGTAGATAAAGAAATCAAACCTTTTGTCATATCTGGAACATATCTAACATTTTCAAGTGTGCGAACAATACCATCAAACATCTTCAATTGTACCGATCCAATGCCAAGTGTTCTACTAGATGAGTTATTCCCCATCTTCACCAATCCTCCTTCACATGGCTCATATGTGCTAAACCAAGATTTGTGTGGGCACATATGATGTGTAGCACCGGTGTCAAGAACCCAATTTTGGTGAAATTTCGAATTGCAACCCGCAATCAACACTTCATCTTCGATAACACTAGATGTGGTAGCCACAACTTGATTTGCCTCCTTAGAATGTTCACCAACAATCTCTTTACCTTTCTCGTTTCCCGAATTAAAACCATTTTTCTTTCTTTTGAAACAATTCTTTTTAAGATGTCCACTCTCTCTACAAAACCAACAATTATACTTGCTATCATGCCCCCTTGGATTTAGAACCATGTCTTGACTTGCTTCTTGAAGAACCCTTTGAAGAATCATGATGTTCTTTGCTTCTACCCCTTGTCATATTAGCTTCCGAACCCACCTCCATAGAACTTCCCAACGAAGCCTTTTTTTGGAGTTCATCGGCAAGTAATGTACTACAAACCGAATCAAGGTCAAGAGAATCTCCCTTACTACAACTTAGGGTCGTTACTAAATGATCATAAGATTCCGGTAGAGTGCAAAGTAAAATCACCACCTTGTCTTCATCCTTCATCTTTTCTTCAACACTTTCCAGTTGACAAAGTATATTGTTGAACTCATTCAAATGGTTAGAAATATTTGAACCATCCTTCATTCTTAAAGAAAATAATTTTCTCTTCAAGAAAATTCTATTTGTGAGAGACTTTGTTTGGTAGATGCTTTCCAACTTTGACCACAAATCCGCCGCCGATTTTTCATGTGCAATATTAAATAAAACTTCATTGGACAAGCTTAACCGAATAGTGACATGGCTTTGAGATCCATCTCTTCCCAATCATCATCTTTCATTCCCTCTGGTTTCTTATCTTTTTCCCAACAATGCTTTGTGACAACCATTTTGAATTAACAAATCTTTCATCTTCATTTTCCATAGCTCAAAATTTGTCTTTCCATCAAATGGCTCCACCCTAAATGTATGAGCACTCATTGTCTTCAAAATAAATGCACAAAACCTATGTTCTGATACCAATTGTAGAAGACAAGACCCAATCCACGGAACCGGATGATTAAACAAATCACCCAAATGAACAAATAAACCAAGGATCTTGTGCAATATAAATTGAAAGACAATCACAAAGCTAATAAACAACAAACCACCACAAGAATGAAAAGGAAGTGCAAACAACACGCAAGAATTTTACGTGGTTCACTAACCCGAAATATTCGAGATTAGCTACATCCACGGGGAGGGATTTCACTATTTTAATCTTCAAAATAGTACAAGATTTGAGAATAATACAGTGTTACCTCAACCGGTCACACCACCACTCAAACCTCCTTGAAAAAACCTTCCACCTTAAGCTCTTGAAGAAAACCCTTCAATCCAAGCTCAAGCTTCAATGGAGTTGCAATAGAGAGAATACAAGAGAGAAGAGAATTCTTTTCTTGCAAAACCACAAGAAGAAGAAGACTCACTAAAGCCAATCCCGTTTTTGGACAAAAACCCCTTTAGAAGTCACTAGAAACTCTCTTTTTCTCACTCCATTTACCTCTCCCAAGGCCCTTAATGATACCAAACACCTACCCATGTTTAACACTAAGTGGAACCCACCAAATTCAAAATTTGAATTTAAACAAAGATAAAGTGATTTTCATCACTAAAATCAACATCATCTCTCTTTCCAGCTGGGGATATCTTAACGGGAGGACGAACAGGGAATGTCAAGCTTTGCAAACTCTTCAACTAGCCGATCAGATGGAGTAGGTTTGGAGGAAGAAGAAGGGCAAGAAACTGAGTACATAGCCATACCTTGAGCGCTTGTACGTGAGTGGAAATAAAGGAAACAATAGGTGCATGCAGAAGTGAGCACCGTAGTCCTGAAGACCCCTCTATATAGCATCACTGTGACCAGCCCGAATAGATCTAAGATAAACAAAGGAAAAGAAACTCCAACCTCAGTCAAGAAGAAACACTCTCCATTTGTCGTCCACATCGACCCAACTGCACCCATCCAAGGAGAGAGAGATAACTTGAAAACATAGAAAAGAACATGCACAGCAACCGCAAGATAAAAAACCCGAAATATTGTTCAAAGAAGGAGCCACGATGATATAGTCTTCACACATGCAACACTCCACCGCTTGTAGTCACATCGATGAAGAAATGAAATAGTAAAATAGCTCACTGCAATTTGTGATTGATAGAAAAGAAAGATTTCAATCAGATCTGCAGTATAAGTCAAAGAAATTATAATCATCTCGTGCGAGCTCCAACTCCATTCGGCAAAGCCACCAGGAGTCGAAACAAGCTGGCAATAAGGCATGTCAACTAGCACATGCAAAGAACCATGCAAGCAACAAACCCTAATACATAGGTCATTGCAGGGTTGACCGAACTATCAGATCAATCTTCAAAGACACAGGAAACCCGCCTTAAAACTATAAGACCCACTACTGTTGCAGTAAAACGCATGCCTAACACTCACCGAAGGGGAAGAAAGATAAAAGAGGCAGATCCATAATAAGAGCCATAGATACAGACATGGATGCAAAGATACTGAATATAAGAGTTATGGTGGTGTCCATCCAACTGATCATCCATCGTAACTCACTGAAAACTCCATAAGGAAAACCGAGATGATCCCCCTACATCTGTTGTATGGTATTGCATGCCTTCCGCTAAACAAGATAGAGAGGAAAATATCAGCACTGAAGTAAGAGAGGATCGAAAAAACCCTGCAAGCTCTAGGAGGAGAGAACCAAGAAACAAAACCCTAAAGCATGCAAGACACTCTCTCTCTCTCTCTCTCTCTCTCTCTCTTCAATCTGGATTGTGTTTTGGATTAAGAGTACGAAAAGAGGAATTAATAGTTGAAGTAGATTTCAACCTATTAATGTTGATGCAGATTTCAACATATTGATGTTGCTGCTCTGCTCTGTTTTGTTTTTCTCTGTTATGATTAGCAATGCTCGGCAGGATCGGAAGGAGGGGAAGGGTTGGAGCTAGTGCATGATATATGTCTTTGTGTATTGAACAAAAATGCATGAGATTTGATGACAGCTTAATGACTTCAATTGAACTGTTTGAATTAGAATGCTGATAATATTCTTGAGATGTTGAATTATGAATGTGAAATGATGCTTATGCTTGTTAAATATGAGAACATGTACCACTTATTATGAGTCCCAATCAGTTTTTACTTATATTTCTATTTTGGAAATATAATCTTGGTTTATGAAATTTAATTGTGTTGGATTTTAATATTTCCCCAGTTTCCAGTGAATATGTGCTTTATGCCTTTATGAAGTAGTAGATAAAAAGGGAATTAATGTCCGGCAATGTTTTGAGGCGGAGAGCCTTTTCTTCTTCTTCCTCTTCCACCTCTGTTTGCTTTTTGTTCTCCTTCTCCATGTTCCTTTTTCTCCTATCTTCTCTTCATTTCTCTGAAATCTTTCTTTTTTCTTTCTCCTTTCTCCTTCTTCTTCTTTTTACTTTTTCCACAGTTTTCCTTTGATTTTTTTCTTGTTTCTTGTAGATGTTAGTGTTGGAAGCAACTCCCTCGGATTTTGAAGTTCTGATTCTGCGATCTCGCCACAGATCTGGTGAAGGAAAAGTCACTACTGCCGAAGCACGACGTCAAGCGGTGGAAGTTCCCTACACGTCTGACTTCCCACTCGATCCCGTAGTTGTTCAAGCTGTAGCTACTCCGCACTTGTGGTGTGTTTTCTTTTCATTCTGCCCATGTGGCATATTACTCTCCGCCTTTGTGACGCGTTCTTGCCTATTTGGGCTTTTGTGATGGAGGATGCGTATTTCGCATCTTTTGAGCTTATTAGTTGTTTTACAGTTTTATTTCTAAAATATTATTGGTTTGGTCGAATTTTGGTCTTTGGTTTCAGATGTTTCTATTTGAACCTTGAGTTTCCATGCATGTCTTCTTCTTTTTTTTATTTATTTTATTTATTTTTTTATGTGTTTCTGTATTCCTTTAAGTTTAATGAATGATGTTTGTCTTCTTACCCAAAAAGAAAAGAAAACAAAAGAAAGAAAGAAAAAAAAAGGAATGTTGTATTTCAGCCTCCACCAATTTTGATGGGTACAAGGAAACATTGTGTTACAACCATGAGTGCTGAGATAATTTTTCAGCTTATTTGATCCACATGCACACAATAAAGTTGTTGTTGAATTTTGAGTGCTGTATAGTTTTTCATCTTATTTGATCCACATGCTCACAATAGAGTTGTTGTTGAATTTTGAATGCTTAGTCAACTCAACTGAACTCCTTCTTGTGTTGTTTTGATGTGCCAACAAAAAAAAAAATGAAAATTGATTTTTAGATATCTACATAGAACTAAATTCCATCGAAACTTGCAAAATTTTCAACAAAATTTCCCATTTTGAAAAATGCGAAACGAAACTCATGGGGACTGAAAAAAAGTCCTCAGTTTCGATTGAAACTGTCGAAATTTCGTCGAAACTTGTCAAAACCTCGAAACCTCGAAACCTGTCAAAACTTGGTTCAACCCAGTTGGACCAGCTGGTTCATGAGGAAAAAAAATTCCCAAATTTCGTGGGAATTTCGTGGAAACTTGGGAAATTTTGTGGAAACTTGAGAAATTTCGTGAAAACCTGGGAAATTTTGTGGAAACTTGGGACTTTTTCCTGTAAATTTTGTAGTTTTCCCAAATTTTCAATTTTTTTTGTTTATTTCATGTTTCCCCAAATACCCACGACAAATACCCCCTCCATTAGGACTTCCATATCAAAAGTGCGTATTCTCTCAGGTTGGTTAACTTAAGCGTATTGATAACTAGACTCATAAAGTTACAGTTGTCGATTAACTTGACAACCATTGGCATAAAATGTCATGGGATGTCTATGTTCGTTGGTTAGAGGAGAGGATGTTACAGGCATAGTACTACTCAGCTCACAGGATGAATCCACTCTTGGCACTCCTCTTAACACTAAGTTGTATTTTCCTTTTATTGTCAACTATTTTGAAGTTAGAAATTATATATTAAATGTTATGTGCTTAAGTAGTTAAGTTTATAATGTACTGTTTGGACAACTCTACATTGATGTTATGTACATTGAATGACATATCTACATTGATTTTTTTAGCAAAATACAACAAACGTATTCTTTATACTCTAATTAGCTTAAATACAAGATCCCATCCCAAAATACTCTCTAAAACTTGTCAAAACTTGTATAGAAAAGTCCTCGGTTTCCTCGAAATTTTCCAAGTTTCCACCTAAGTTTCCCATTTTCACTCGGTCGAAACTTGAGTTTCTCTCGAATTTTTTACCATTAGGCAAGAGCGCCTCTCCTTCCAAAACCTATGAAGCCAGCACAATTACAGAACATTAAACATGGCATGCCTCTTCTGATTGCAGCAAAACCCAATCCTGTTAAACCTGATTCCTCTTGGTTAGCAGCATTGTAGAAGATGGGATGACATAGTGGATTCTATTTGCACAGTTGAAGACACCTAACCTACCTCTTCATGTCAATAAAGCATTTAGTGATATTTCCTAAGCTTTTGTAAATTTATCTACTAGCTCAACCAAGTTTGGTTTCTAAATATAACTTTAAAATTTTTTTTTTTTTACCAAAAAAAAACATTATTTCTTTTTTCAGTTAAGGGCAAAATTATTAACTTAGCTATTTTTAGCTAGCAGTGTCCATGAGGTGGGAAACTTAGAAAGGTGGGTCCCATAGTGGGTGAAAATATGGGACAACAGAAAAGGATAATTCATGATCTGAAGATGTTTAAATAAAGGAATTCTTTTTTTCTGGAAGAATAAATCATGGTTACTTCATTGATTTTTTTGCTAATTCCGTTAGTTTTTGTTTAACTTATTTCCTTGGCTTCGTGACCTTTGTCAAGCCGCTTCTTGTTGCTTGCAATGAAATTTTGATTACTGTGTCTTGTAAATTATGGATTCAAACACATGTAAAGGATTACCATCAGAGGTTGGTTGAGATGGCAATGATCAATGCGTCTCTCAAAAGGCGTCAAGTTCAATCCTCCTAAGTAGTATATGGAATAGTTTCTACCAGGGCAAAGCTAGGATTCAACATTTGAAGGGAAAAAGGAGAGGGAGGGGGGAAGGGTATAGTGATCTTTCTTTCTATGGCTTATTTTATCCAATAAAGAAGGGAGCCAAGTGCTCATTCACATATAGAAGGAGGACAAGAACTGAGATAACCAAAAAAATAAAAGAAAGGGAGTCAACAAGGAAAATTTTAAAAAGGAAGGCTACCACCCGAATCCTGATAATCTCAGCTGATGCAGAGCACATTCCCTTTATATTTTTCAACCACAAAATTAGGTGGGCCCACAAGTAAATTTTTTTTAAGAGGGGTGGGACCCATAGTGGTACCCCCCCCCCCCAACCAGTGTTCATGGTTAGCAAGCATCCAGTCAGTGTCGTTGATCCCGACTCCTGCAGCCTTGGCCCATTCTGTCCGTGGTCCCCTCCCTTTTTTTTTCTTTCTTTTTTTTCTAAAGAGTTAATATAAAGACCTATTAAAAATAGGATTAATAGGTTAACCATGGATAGATATGGGTTTACAAATGGGATCATTAAAAATAGGTTACCATATGGGATTCTGCATCCATTTTGGGTTAGGTTGGTTCAAAAATATTGAATTGGTAAAAAACCAACACCTTCAATGGACATTAGAATTTGAATCGCCATCCCAAAGCAGAGAAGGCCTTCCATGAATTTTGGACTTGTAATGGAGAAGCTGCAAAGAATTGCTTGAACACTAACCAGGAAGCTGTAGAACCAACTCAAGATTTGGAAATGTGCTCTATTTACCGTTATACTGCAGGATGTCCAGAATTGGGGGTTGGAGGTGCTGGTTTTGGAGTTGAACATGGGCAAACCTTTTATGCTTTTTGCTTCTGTCCTGAGAAAATTCTGACCTCCTGCATAAAAGCATTGGTCTTTTGCCAATTGAGCCACCCTTAGGTTTAAATACCATCATTTTAGTAAACAAAAAAAAAAATTATAGATATCATACATTGCTCCTTTAGTCTTCATGTCTGTCAGATGGGTGGGTGGTTAATTTTGTAGTATATATATATATATATATATATATATATATATATATATATATATATATATATATATATATATATATATATATATATATATATATATATAAACCCGATCCAAAGTACACTCAGCATCACACCTGATAAGATAACTCCCAGCTTTGCCTAGTGAAATAGATATCAGTTGTAACCGCCACAAGCCTTTGTCTTTGGTGTCATTGTATCAACCGGTGTATTTTAGGTAGTGTTGCTTTGGAGTCCATGATGCCTTGATCAACCCTAGTTAATATATATCAAGTGATTCAAGTTAGGTTTCATATCCAATTTACATTTACTCAGTGCTTACAAATAATTTCTTTCTTGTTTGTATTCCATTCTTTTGATTCTTCATCTAATCTGCTACTTTTTTCTTCTCCTTCTTCAGGTATGATGAAGTGTTCAAATTTAATTTATTTATCTTTCTTTTTTTCAGTTCTGATTCTTAATGTAACAAAGCTGAATAAGATAAGTTTCACTTGTAGACTACATATGTTTGTATCGAGTTTCATCTATTTGCATCCATTTTTTTTTTACCTTTATTCTATAATAATCAAGATTGTGAAAGTGGAAACTAGATTGGCCTTGTCATCTAGGGCAAATTGGAGAGCCAATTGAATTGGAAACATTACTTTTCTGTGAATTAGCCAATTACAAGGCTTGTACTTTCTCTTTTTTTTTTTTTGGGTAAACAACACTTCATTCATTGAACTAAAGAAAGTACAGACATACATATTAAAGAAAATACAGACAACACTGCATGAAAACACAAGGTTCGAACTGAACCAAGGAGCGGAAAGTGACCAAACTATCGTACATGCAATAGACAGAGTCATCTAGGCTAAGGGTTGGGTCATGCCCAAAAAGGATCACGCCCAAAAAACCCTTAGAATATAAGCTGTAGCAACTACAGCACCAAATAAACATCAATTCCCATAGAGAGGGGCAAAATACATGCCACAAGGGCGGAGCAAAAACACGCCACAAGGGCGGAAAAGGCTTGTACTTTCTCGTTAACATAAAAGCACCACTTTAATGTGAGTTTGCATGTAGTAATATATTTGGCGGCAGTTATAGGGGGGCTGGCTTTTGTTCATCTTGACTAGAATTTATTTGCATTATTTTGATAGCAACTAGGTTGAATGTGATGTTATATATTTAGCTGTGGTATTATATTATTATCCTTCTACTGGTGGTAATATTTAACTACCTCTATTTTAAGTATTTCACAATGGTTGTAAATTACTGCTTCAATATGCAAGTATTTATTTTCCTTTTCTATATATAATTGTTGAATAGGGAAACATTTCCATGTTTATTTGATGTTTTCTCTCTATTTCTTTCCATATTGTAATTATTCTTGTTGTCTTGGATGACTATATAATAGATGAGAGAGCTTAGTTTCAGTTGCTTTTATTATGGTAGTATCATTAAGATGGTTGCGTGAGTTGTGCTTGGCACTATGGTCAAGTGCTCAGTTGTTCGGCGCTTGGTCGCGGGTTCAAGTCCTAGAAACAAAGTCTCTAGAAATCAGGATAAGGCTGCATACATCTGACCTTCCCCATACCCTGTTGAATGTGGGAGACTTGTGTTGGGTATTTACACCCTTACAAGTTTAGGGCATTTCCTATTTTCTGGGTTTCTGTTTGATTTAAGGGTAGAATCAAAATTGACAATCGATGGTGCTCCCCAAAATTAATGTAAAACGAGAAGAGGGGGGGGGGGGGGGGATATGAAAATAAACCAAAACTGAATATTCATTTATGTTGAAGGTTGGAAAACCTAATTTCATGCTATTTATGTTTCTATGCTCTTTTACAATCCTATGCGTCGTATGTTAGTAGAATATCTGGGGTGGTGGCATATTCCATCTGCAGCTCTTCATCCCTCTTTGTTTGCTTCTACTTTTGGTATTATGAAATTAGCTTTTTATAGTATCATATCTTATAACCATTAATATATCAAATCGATCTTTTTAAGTTCAAATTAATTTAATTTCAACTGGTAAAATTCAGGGATGAAGAAGGATCTGATGATCGAGGAATGGATTAACTTAGACATAGAGGTTGCAAATAATCTTATTCAACTGAAAGGAGCAGCAAATGCAGAAGAAGAAATGAGATGAAGAGCAATACAAACAACAAAATGGAAAGACAATTTCAATGCATTGCTTCCATATATGAAGCAACTGAACAACCATTACCTATTACTGGTACCAATAAGAAGAAACACAAGTGAAGAGGGAAAGAAAATTCGTGTTTGGCATTTATATTTTTGTTGGATGTATTGCTTCTATATATGAAGCAACGGACTACCATTACCTATCACTGCTACCAATAAGAAGAAACACAAGTGAAGAGGGAAAGAAAATTTGTGTTTTGACATTTATATTTATGTTGTAAGAACTAGTTAAATTCTTACTTAGTTATGTTTTTGTAATTTTGTAATATGTATTAGATCACATGGAACCACAAAACCCTTTTGCACAGCACACTACTCGGAAGTACAATTGTCCAGCGAATATGCACCTGTCCGTATATGAATCAGTCCACCAAAACCAGGACGTACTCTTCGCTTTCCCTCCACTTGTTTGCCATGCAAACCCTAAGAATCTCCTATAAATATTTCTTCTCTAGCTCTCCCTGCTCATCAAAGTGAAGAAATCTAGTTTCAACAACTGATCAGTAAGAATTGACAAGCAGGGAAGAAGAATGGGTCGGGTTGCGATCATAGGTGTTGTTCTGGTGGCCTTAATGGTTATGGCAGAAGCCACGATTTTCGTTGACACTGATGAAGAGCTAGAAAACCGATACAGCAGTGGGGGGCAATGCCGTCAGGAGTTGAGTGGCCAGCGCTTGCACAGGTTTCTTTCTTCTTCAGAATTTACATTAAAATCATGGCGGGTTTGAGTTTACATTACAATATAATCTGATCAGTCCAGCCTCATTGTTTTGTTTCTGTTGTTAATTTTGTACATGAAGTTGCCAGCGATACATGCAGAGAGGTGGACGAGGACGAGGAATTGGAGATCTGATTCTTAGGCGTGGATCCGAAGAAGAGCAGTTCCTGGAGCACTGCTGCAGAGAGCTGAGGCAAGTGAATGAGAGGTGCAGGTGTCAGGCCGTAGAGAGAGCACTGGAACGAGCTCAGGAGGAGAGAGGAGGAAGATCCCAGGATTACGAGAGACAAGGTAGATTCGACGAGGATAGGCGTGGAAGCTCACAAGACTATGACAGGCGTGGAAGCTACTCTGGTGGAGGTGGTGATCAGAGCCAGCAAAGGGAGCAGATGGTTCTAAGGGCTCAGAATCTGCCCCAGATGTGCCGCTTAAACAGGCCCCAGTACTGCCAGATTAGGGAGCACTACTGAGCTTTCCGAAGTTTTGGTTGAACCTTAAGAACTAGTAGTTCTTAGAAGACGAATAATTGAGATCAGGGGGTAAGGCGAAGTTGTAAAAAAGCACATTATCGTGCTTTCACTGCTTTGTACTCTTTATTAAAAGTTAATGCAGTTGCCCACTTTTACCGATCGAAGTTCTACCTTCTAGATTACGATCGATCTTACACATTTGGCCAAAGAGATCGAGAGGATTAATCATTGAGTCCTCTCTTAGCCGGTGCATCTACGATTCTTTTTCCCTGCAAGACGTTGAAACCGACCTAATTTATAACCTACTTCGGCAATTCTCCAGTTTAGGAAGGACGACATATATAGATTTAACTACATATGCCCTTAAGTCACAAAATTAAATGTGATGCAGTGGTTGGCCTACTTCAGGTCGGCCAAGTACCGACTTGCATTGCAGTGGATCTACATGTAAAGTTACTTAATTTACTGGATCCACATGATTAATCGATCATTATCCTTTTTAATTTGTTAATTTCCATTTTCAATACTATCGGTGTTGGGCAATCCTTTGGTGGACTTGAGGCTTGATGTCATGCAGCTGAATTGGTCTAAGTGATCCGTAGTAATAGTACTGAGATTTTCCATTTAATTGTCTTTAGAAATTAAAAGTTGTGGGGATCGGTCTTTCTTCTTTGAATTGGAATTCAAAACCACAGTGGTTGTCGAATTCCATTACATCCACATCTTAGGCAACTGTGGTTCTGTTGCCTTTTCCAGACTTTGTTAGAGTTCCTACAGCCTTCCCCTCATGGCTGCCCATATTCCAAACCGTCACGTTAACTTTCAAATCACGAATTACCCTGTTAGCACCCTCATTTCCTGGGTTACTTATGGAGCTGAAATCATCAAGTTTAGATCACCTTTTTTTTCTCTCCTGACTGGAGATGATTTGGACTCGAATGCACCTTATACGAACCCATATGTCAATGGTGGATTCCATTATTTCCATAGCTCATTTGGCTGAGTCGCGCCTAGTATTCAATCGCAAATTATCAAATCCCTTGAGCCACACATCCCTTAATTAAACACCATATCATGGGATTCATCTCTCCACCATTTGTTCCATACTCCATCAATAATTTCTCCACCAAGTTATCTCGACCCAGGAGGCTACCATCTCCATGTTTCACGCAACAAGTTATGAAGAAATGATTTATATCCTCCTTCTCCTTAGACAAATATCATACCTTTGATATTTGATTAACTTTGTGTTAAGAACTATACCCAAAATGCAGCGGAATAAAGAGAAGAAAGAAAGAAATAAAGTACAATACACAGAGTTTACATACACAGAGTTTACTTGGTTCGGTCACAAGGACCTACATCCAAGGATGAGTTAAGGAACTTATCAAGCCTTGCACTATCAAAATCAGGTAAGGTTACAGCCCTAATGCTACCCAATCATGAACTCTATACATGGACCAAGAGAGAAACAACAGTATAAGAACAACTACACCTGTAACCGTGTGCAGCAGACTCTCTCTTCATGCGCAGAGCAACAACACCAACAGCAGCAGCAGTGCCTTCAACGCATCAGAAGCAAACAAGCTTCTAAACCTCCATGCTAGAACAAACCAAGAAGAAGTAGCAAAAATCTAGGGCATACCATAACCAGAACCAGCCGAGCTCCAACCCACGCTCAAGAGAAACATGAAGGAATGAAAAGAATAAATTGTATAACCCTCAGCCCCAATTTTGTATATATATACTAAACATTGAATGGACCTAAATGGCCTCTCATATAAATCAATAAGACATCCATATCCTAAATAGAATAGAAATGACTAATATACCCCTAACATATTTACAACATTTTGAAATAGCTAATTGAATATATTTGTTTTTATCTTTTTAATGGAAATATTTGCATAGTAATAATAAATTGAAAATTTTTCAATCCCACCTCCTCTTACTTTCTAATATTAATACTATTTCTTAAATTACCCAATTTTTTAGTGATAGGCGGTAGTTGAACAGACGTGTGAATATGTTAACTAAATGACTCTAAATTTATACCGTCAGATTTGTTGATTAAATCTAAATCGTCCAATAAAATTCCTATTTTTCCTCCCATTATTTATGGGTTAATTAACATAATATTCTATCACTAGTTAAATTTTCAAAAAGAAAAGAAGAAAACAACGGCGGTTAGAGTAACGTTTCTTTCTTCTTCCTCTGTTCCTTCTCTATTTCTTCCTCTGTTCTCTCTCCCATCGGCTTCACTGAAAACTCTTTCATCTG
This sequence comes from Hakea prostrata, assembly GCF_041222555.1. NCBI lineage: Eukaryota > Viridiplantae > Streptophyta > Magnoliopsida > Proteales > Proteaceae > Hakea > Hakea prostrata. The sequence continues at coordinate 40,124,222 of NC_142601.1, read as the reverse complement.
CATTCATCAAGTTTGGTTCTTTTGCTTTTGTCTTGAAGAAATGAAAAAGAATTTTTTGTCTTCCCTGAGATCTCATGACTCTTTTCTTGTTTTTAATTCCATCTCGAATGATACAAACAAGAAATTCTCACATATTTATGTTCAGTGAATCTCCCACAAAATCTAACATTTTTTTTCTCTAAGTCTCTCCAGAAAATCAGTTGTGTTGAACCTGTAGAAGAACTATATTAGAGAAGGAACAAAGGAAGAAGAAAGAGATGTTACCACCAATGAGAATTGACAACTGGTGATATTAAGTTAAACTTAACTAACCCATAAATAATAAGAGAAAAAAATAGGAATTTTATTGGATGATTTAGATTTAATTTAACAAGTTTGATAGTGAATATTTAGTCATTCAGTTAACCTATTCACACATCCGTTCAGCTACACTTTAGCCATCTTCTATTACTAACACCTTTGGTATCAATTAGTTTTTATTTATCAATTTTCAATATTATCTTCACATATTAAATATAAAAACACTATTATTGAATGATATTTCTTAAATTTTGTAAAAATTTATGAATGGGAGAGGAAGAAGTCATAGATAGTAGAGGGAGACAAAAAAATGAATTGAGCATAGGATTTTCCATTCAAGGTTATTTTTCTCCTTTTGGAATATGTAACTACTTATATCAACACTTAATAATAACTTCCTAACACATGGAGTGTCTTTGATATATTTTCTGTAAGGTTTGATTGATAGATTGAAAATTGTAAGGGTTGCACTAATTTTAGGGGTAACTAAGAGGGTGGGGAGTGGCGCTGAAAAATTATCTAAAAAATCTTGGACCATAATGTGGGAAATAATTAGGAAATTGAAAATTTTATTCTTTAATTTACTAGAAAGCTTTTGATGAATCCAATCCTCTATTCATATGGAGACTATATTTTTTAACTCATGGTTAGACTCTTGACATTTGCCCAACATAAAAGAAAGATCATCTTTCTTTTATTATATAATTATATTCACCATAAAGCTTGGGAGATGGCTCAATTGGTAAAGAATCAATAGCTCCAAGTAGGGATTCAATCCTCTGTAATTCATTTCTCTACAATTCCCTCATAGGATCGTGCCATGTGGCATTAAGTAATCCAACGGTTACCCAATTCAAATTAGATTTGAATTTTATTTAACCCCCCCCCCCATAAATTTGAATTTTATTTAAACTCTGGTTTGAATTAAGTGACCGTTGGATTACTTAATGCCACATGGCACAATCCTAGGAGGGAATTTACGGAATTGTAGGAAAATAAATTATAGAGAATGTGGATCCCTCCACAAGTAGAAGGTCAAAGTTTGAATCTAGAAGCCTGACTTATTATGTAATACTCTCATCCCAATATATAAAATTACTGTTCCCCAAAATAAATATTTACCATTAAAAAATGTTAGTGAAAAAAGTAAACAAATTAATTAGTTTTAGTATATATCAAAAATTGGGAGAAAAAAAATATATATATATACACCGAAATTTCTGCCATTATTTGAATTGTCTTTAATAAGATCCCAGAAAAAATTTGAAATTTCGATTTAAAACGTTGAAATTTGTGAAGCTGAAAAGCCTATCGGTCCAAATTTTCTGATCGAATTATGTTAAGTTGGGTTATTTGCAATTTGAGCAGACATATCTAAAAAATAACTAGAGTACACTGCCATATCTCATTCTCCAGTAATCCTGAAAGATACAATCATAGAAATAAAATGACTAGACAATAAATATTATTTAATTAGATTTAAGTTTCTGAGGATAGTAATGTAATTTAATATAAATGTAAATAAATAATATAAAATGTACAGTTAATTTGGGATTTTAAATAAATAAAATATACCATGTCATCATTTAATTAACGGAGTTTAATGGTAAGGGGGCAATAGTAATTACAAGCAAAGTTGAAGGTTGAATAAATAATTCTAAAAAATATAGGACAAAGTAGTAATCAAGCTATTGTACAAGGGGGCCAATAATAATTATCCATAAATATTATTTAGGATTTTAAATAAATTTATCAAATGAGGGTAAAATTGTAATAACAAATTTGAAACTAATAAAAACTTAACGGTGTTAATTGTGGACAGTTTCCAATTGAAACGGAGGAGGCCAGTGTAAAAAATTCTTATGTATTTAATCTTCAGGAGTCTTTTTATTCACTAACTCAGAAAACCAAATGAATTTAGACATCTTCACAAAGGCGCAAACATCTACGTTCAAGTCTATACGCTTTCATCTAAATGTGGATGTCCATGGTATTTTGTGTCAAGACAAGGCTAAGGCACATATACCAAGGCCAAAATTGTTGTCTTGGTTGTTTATAACAGTGTCCATGAGTGCATGTTTTCTCTTCAAAGATGGCCAGGGATAAATTTTAATGAATCCCAAGACTTTGATTGATTGTAAAGATTGAGAAAAGCATCGATGAAATCGGTTATTGTTAACAACTAATGATGTAAACAGATAGCCAAAATCTACTAGGGGCTTTATGTACCCCCCCCCCCCCAACAAAAAAAAAAAGAAAAGAAAAGGCAGGGGTTTTATTTCTTAAAAAGGTTAAATGAAGGGTTTCATTACATTGACATTTTGCTTCCAAATCCCACCATAAGTGGTTCTCATTTTGAATTGGTCAACACTCATTAGGATTATTATAATTTTTTTATTGGACTAAGTTATTGCCAAACTATAATTACAAGGATGGAAGGACCCGCATAGTACAAGACATATCCAAACCCAACTCTATCTTCCTATAAATTCTAAGGAGGGTGTTGAGTGTGATTTGGTGCTCACCAGTGTTTGCAAACTAGATCTATCTGATCGACTTAAATCATGCTAGGCCCTATCCTATTTTCATTGATAATCCCATGCGGAGACAAGATGCAAATCAAGGTATATCTTCTATAAAGCAAATGCCGGAAGTTGACAATCACTCCAATGGTCATCCTATACCCGTTCTCTCCCGATCGCTCCAGGTGAATGTCAAATGTTTTAAACGCATTGTCTGTGAAAACAGGCATAACCCGAGAGTGGTTCAGATCACTAACTCGTGAGCAACGAGTTGTGCCTACCTCTCGTTAGGATGTGTGGATTGATTGTCATGTCTTATAGAATTTTCTATACATGCCATGAAGGCATTTTCTCCCTGCATTACATTAACTGTGAAAATAGGCAAGGGCCTGGGTGTTCATGTTCAACTAAAACATCTAGATTGTGATCCCACCAAACCAGCTGATACCCATCCTTGGAAGCTGTAGGGTGAAAGTTATAGGGATTACCATCATGCTTTTAAGAAAAACATGTTTAGACATGAAACCATCAATTCCCTGGATGGAAATATCTAGCTAAGCTAGAGAGTGTTCATGATTCCCAATATATAGTGCTCAGAGTTTGTTGAGTGGGGGCTAGTCTTTGGGTAAAACCCCATGATAATCAAATACATCACCAGCAGAGGACGAGGAAAAAAATGAGAACCAAAAGAGACAAGTTACTAATGGAAAGAAACCAGCAAGGTTGGAGTGAGCATCACACAATGGGTGCTTTTTATATCATGATCACGGTATGATATGTCGCCTGGTGTCGCCGTGTCAGTGCCTAGCGACACGGGTGACACAGGCGACATGTCGCCCGATTCTTTCAAACCACTTTCTCCGATCACCGATGAGGGAATCGATGTAGATGCATTGCGACTTTGTGAGAAAGAGAGTGATTTGAGAAGAGAGAGGCAGAGGTGACGTGCGCAGCTCCAACTCTCCAAGTCACAAGCGATGGAGTGCAGGCGTCTAATGCTGCATGGTGGTTGCAGCCCTGACACGCCGGAAAATGCAGCGGATCGCCGACAAACGCGCCTCCACATTGTCGATTCACACCTATCAAACCGTCTTCCATGGTTTCTCTGCAAAGCTCTCTCCTTCTGTGGCTCTCAGGCTGCAAGATCTCCCAAGGATACTCGCCGTCATTCCTGAACAGGTCCGCCATCCCCAAACCACTCGATCTCCTTAGTTCCTCAGCTTGAGAACTGGAGATATCTCTGGTTTGCTAAAGGAGTCCGACTTCGGCTCAGATCTTGTGATTGGAGTCATCGACACCGGAATCTGCCCTAAAAGGAAGAGCTTCGACGATTGGGACTTGGGTCTCGTTCTCCCTTGCAATGACTACTGAATATTGTTCGCCCAGGGATTTCGATGGTCACGACACCCACACAGCCTCCATTGCCGCCGGCAAGTATGTCTCCCTTGCCTCCACTCTGGGATACGCAAGTGGCATCACCGCTGGAATGGCCCTTGCTTCCGCCGAAGTCGATGAAACTTCAACGGCTAGGTTACCAATGTCGCCTGTTGGCGATATCATCGACTTAAGGTAAAAATTGTATCGCTGGGGGGTTTTGTGTCGCCCCCTAGCAACACGTTGAAGTTTCGCCGTGTGTCGGTGATATATCGCCGACACATGATACCGTGATCATGATTTACAATCGTATTATCATACTATTATATAAAAGTAGAACCATAATTCAGTTATGGTATGTTCTTTCACTAAACTAAAATACCTTTCCACCAAAACAACTACCTTTTCCTCATTGAATTTACCATTCAAACCACTCCCTGCATAATAGCCATTATCATACCATTAGCAAAACGTCCCATCTATCCTTAAGAGGATTTCTCAAGAGGTTTACCTCTTCGACAACGCCCTCTCACCCAAACCTTATGTATCTTCACCAACCTCCCTTATTTCTCTTCTGTAAATATTATTTACAACAAAAAAGTTTCTCACTATATTTCATCATTCTTTAAAAATATGCGTAATAACTACATCAATCAACTTAAATAACTCATAAATATTTAAAACTTTGAAAACGAAAAATGAAAAATAGATAATGTAAGCTTGATCATTAATTTGTTATCCTCCTAAAAGAAAACATTTATATAAGTACATTATTTTAAAAAATATTAAAACCCAACGCACGTAAAAGTATGCTAGTTTAGTTAAAAATCTATATTTGTGAATTTAAAGCTATATTAGGTTAGTGTTGTTGATAATATCAATTTTGTCAAGCAAGAATGTTTCGAGTACCGTTTCAAATGTTTTAGAGACCGTTTGGAATGTTTTGAGCTCCGTTTCAATTGTTTTGGGGTCCGTTGTGGCTAAAAATGGTCGAGAGAGAATATAAATATGACACAAAGTTTGGTAATTTGACAGGCCTTCATGAAACCAAGATTCTCCTAGATGTGGGATGGACTTCGATTTAACAACTTTTCTTGGGTAAATGATTTGTATTAACATTTGTATTTATTTTATTTATTTCATTTTAGCATCTAAAAAGCGACTTGCATTTGAACTTTGTGAATGAGGTCTGTGCTTTTACCCAAAAAACAAAGCATAAGGTCCGCGTCTCCCTCATTCTGTCTTCTTTTCTGTTTTCATCCACTTCAGCAATGATAAGGTAAGGGATGGAGTTCGTGGAGTTGGAGAGTTTGTCTACTTTTAGTGTGTGTTTATATATGGCATGATAAGAACAATGTAAAAATAAATCTGAAAAAGCATCCCTGAGATGTTACATTTCTGTATTGATGCGAATAAGTTCTTTCGCACTGCCTATATTTCTTCTTTTGTTTGTCCAATGTGATTTTGATCTTTGTTGATTGCTTATGGTTATGCAGTTTAATCTGTCTTCCTGTTATCAAAGGGCTTATAACCTATATTGTATGATATTTGCAGGTTTTACCAGTTTTCACTTTTGCAAATCAAGCTGGTCTCGACATGCTTGAGACAACCTTGGTTGCCCTTCATGACATAACTCTGGAAAGGATATTTGATGATCATGGGCGTAAGACACTGTGCTCAGAGTTTCCACAGATAATGCAGCAGGTTCAGTTCTGACCCTTCGATAAATTACACCACCTGATCTGAAAAAGTTCTAAGAAATCGAATTGAGTACTTCAGTTAAAAGAAAAATAAATACACGTTTCCAGTTATCAATCAAGAACCTTTAGAGTCCAATATCCATTTATTCAAACTCCATTAATAGGCCACCTTGAAATGGATCTGTTTTGGATGTCTGAAGCACCCCATACTTACTTTTACTGAGCGCCAGCGCCTGCTAATGGAAACTTTGAGACATTAAGTTTAAGCATTCTATTTTTTTTATTTTTTTATTTTTACTTTTTTCTTTCTGTTTCATGCTTAATTTACTCTGCTATTTTTAAGTAATTGTCATTTTTACATGTCAGCTAATCAATCATATCGGATCAATGATTTACCAGGACGACATGTGGTCTGAGGTTTATTTATATATATATATATATATAATCAAGAGTGCGTGGGTGACATAGCGTGTATGCGAGAGCCACACACGGGCGGGAGCGAACAAATCGTTTAATCTCCTCACCTTTGTTCACGTTTTTTTTTTTTTTTTTTTTTTTTTTTTTTTTTTAACCCTCAAGATATTTTGAAGGTCAGGGCTTTTGTGATCCGGCTGTCCAAATTACCAACCTTCCTGTCCCGTCAGCAAGAATACAACCAAGTCACAGACTTTGTAACTGAATAGTCGAAACTCTTCCTGGAAGGACCACTTACAGTGTTACACTCCACATAGCATATGCTAGCTGGTGTATTTCTGCAGTCCAAAGGTTTCCCCTTGGCAGGACCTATTATAAATTATGAAACCAGGTTTCGTTCCTATCAGTCCTTAACATGAGTCTGGCTTGAAGAAGTTCAAGAGACTGGTAGAAGAAGAAGAGGTCTAGAACAGACTTATAAGATACACAATTCCTAACGATCTCAATCCTTATTAGGTAAGTGAAGACATAGAGTAAAACACATAAAAATTTAATCTTTTCAACAATTTTAAAAGGCAGTTACTCCGAATCCTTCGGTGCACCATCCATGCCTAGCTTTCAGAAGTCTATCAGAGCTAATGTCCAGCCACAACCAATTGCCCTGACGCACACAGCAAGACGGGACTTATGTTGGAATTTAGGACTAGCACATCAGATCTTAATAGTTTTCTAAAATTAAACTGGTCTTACAGGGAGGAATTTATGCCAGATTCATCCTTGTAACAGTAATTAAAACGTGTTTGAAAGATTAAGAAAAATGAATACCAAAAATTTACAAGAGTAGGAATTTACAGATGAAATGCATACCACTTTTCACCAAATTTAGCGGCAGAGCCGACCATTTATGGTTATGTGGTCTAATGAGATGCATGAAAAATTATCGAGGGGCCTAGGAGATGAAGGAAGCACGACTGTAGGCTATTCATCCCAAATCCTTCCTCGAAGAAATTAAAGAAAGAAATGAAAGAAGTAAATATACATATAAAGTGCATGATGATGCATGATGTCAAAGTTTAGAGGGGCCTAAGAGAGATGATAGAAGCACGATCGTAGGCTTTCATCCTCAAATCCTTCCTCTAAGAAATTAATAGAAAAAAAGAATAAAAACACAGGCACAAGATTAGCTACATCTTAACCACTTAGGGTTCCCTTTCGGGATCCCCGAAATGTTAACTAAATACTAAGTAGAGAAGAAAGGATCCAAACATACCATTATGTAAACTTGTCTTTATTTCTTCAAAAGCATGTTACAAGAGAGCTTGATACAAGAGAGAGTCAAGAAGAGAGAGAGAGAGACTTCACACCTTCACCTTCATCCTTTTGCTATCCTTCCTCCTCTTTATCTCACACTAACTACTTCTATTTATAGGCAAAGGGTGCCTCCTATTCCTAAAGACACATGTCACCATTTTAAGCTAAGTTGTAATGTACTATTACACTTGTCAACTTACTACAAAGATGGAAGTAAAAGGACTAAGGTACATTTTTCAGGGTACTAGAATACCCTTAGCCCTTTTTGGTATTTACAACATTGTCCACTAAGGTGTCACTTTAATGATTAAAGAATGATCCCATGCAACACCCTCTACGCATGCAGCTTTGTACTTCTGCTGGGGACCGTAGATTTGGTATTTCGTCAAGAACCACCCCGTGGCATTCCATGTAGCATAAAACTACTGTTTTCCACATTGGTTTGGTTCAGTGTGTAACCCATATTATACGAGACAGGGGTTCTTGCCTGGCATACCTTTATCCTTAGCATCCTAAAGTGTGATGAACACTACGTTTTGTAACCCGTGTTCAGGGTTAGCCGGTTTTATACTAGCCTGGCCTAGTTTACCCAATGTTTTTCATGCTTGGTACTAGCATGGATCCCGTTGTAGCCCGGATCGAGGGTTAAGGACAATTATGTAGTTTTACATGGTTGTCCTATGAACCATGTGGTCCTTTATGGATTGGGCCAAAATCCTTGTGGTTTTGTTAAGGTCCACAAAAACCATCCCTAAGTTTAACGTCATTTGGGTGTGAGACGGATGGTTAGGGAATCACCCCTTTGTTCAATCTACATTTCCAGTAGATTTTGTGATGTTGACGGAGACTTTCCTTTGTTGTGTCTTCGTCGTACTATTTCATATTCAGTGTCTTCTTGTGGGGTCAATGTTCTTTCTTGTTCGTCCTGTGGGTTTATGGGCCCACGATAGCTTCCGCCGTATTGTGTGAATTTTTGTTGGAGGAGAGCTTCTATTTCTCCAAGTATTTCTGTTTTGAAGGCCTCCATTGGTGATTGGGAGCTAGAGCCTGGTGATACTTGTTCAACTTGTTGAGCTTCGTTTGCTGATGGAGTATCTTGTGCTTTGTAAAGTTGTAGCTCAGCTAAGAGGCTTTTGTTCGATGCTTCTAATCGCTGAATTAGTCTTTCTTTTGTAGCATTTTCTATTTGTAACTTGCTTATCCTCATAGAACAATTGGCTACTTGATCCAAGAGTTCCCGGTTTTTGTTCTTGATTGGCTCGCATTGTATACAAGTTGTGTTCCTCTGAGCCATGTTGGAGAAAGAAGGTTGTTGAGGAGGAGCATTACGTAGTTTTGGATCTACGTAATAGGTTGGGCCAATCATCGACTTGGCAAAAATCTGTGCTTGTTCGAGGGTCTCATATCCCTTGAAGAAAGGAGTGGGATAACCCTTTGTAGCTTCTGCAACATCTTCCCAATCAAGAAAAATGCCAGTATTGTGTCCTTGGTAGACGACGTAGAACTTTGCCTTGCCTTTCTTTATTCGCAATTGTCCGTATAGGAAAGCAGCAGCATGTATGGCATTGGCTAATCCTGAGATAGTTTTATGTTGAGTGATACACTTGTTTGCATTGTACCATATGTTGTCCAAACATATTTGCTCTTCATCACTGATCATATAGCCATTGCTATTTTCAAACTTCATGTGAGAGTTTTTGAACAGAATATGTTTTCCAAAGTTTATAGTTTCTGGGGGAGAGGGAATTCTTTGTGGTGAGAAAGAAGGGAAAAGAAGCGGGGTCAGAGTTTGTAGAATATTCAGTGTTGTAGAGCTCGGTAGGCGGTGATTGAGAATGTTGTTTTAATTGTAATAATTCAGTAATATATTGGACCTTGGAGGTTAAGGTATGTAGAGTTGTGTGCATGGTTTGAATATCAGATTTAATAGAGACGATATCAGATTCGAGGGCTGAAACGCGAGTGTGAAGTTGTGCATTATTTGATTCAATTTGTGTTAATCGAAGATCGGGAAGGTCTTTTGGGAGTCTCGTATAACTGGTGTGTTTTGGGTTGAGGTAGGTGAGAGAAGAGTTATATTTGAATATTCGGGTGTGCGTAAAAATGGAGAGGTTTTGCCAGTAAGGCAAGAGTTACAGGCTTCTTTATAACATTTGTTACATTGATACCGGTTTTGTAAAGATGGCCAAAAGCCACAGATAAGACATCCTATTTGTAGGTTGCCTTTGTTGTTTATCCAATTATGAGAACAACTTGTCATTTAATAAATATGGTTTAAATTGATGTTGTGGAATAATTCTTCTATTGGTTTTTGTTCAAGATCTTCTTGTTCTATATCTTCCCTATCATGGATAGTAATTGTACTATAAATGCTTTCGGTGTCAGAAACATCTTTATCAATTTCTAATAACGCTTGATTTGTATTTTGTACTAAATAAGCATTCTGAGTATATGTATTTTGTAGATTTGGGCAATTATTACTAAAATGTCCTGTATTGCCGCGGGTATAACACTTTAATTGTTGTTTATATGTTCTTCTAGGGTCATATCTTCTAACATGTTTATCTTGAGATAAAAATGGTTTTCTAGCTGTAGATTTTCGGATAGAGTAATTGGAATTTGTTTTTCGAGGTTTACTAGTATAGCTATTTTGGCTTTTAGTGGAATTTGTATTGTATTTAGAATTCTGATAATTTCTATTTTGTTTAGCTTGTTTTCTATAGAAGGGTATATTTCTATTGTATTGTTGTGGGACATACATTATATCGCAATAGCTATTATCTCCCTTTAATTGTTTTTGTGCTAATTGGTCAACACATTTAGCTTTAAGTGTTTCCATTATAAATTGTACCTTTTATACCGAGACCGTGCATATCTCTGCTTTAGTTAGATGCTCAGCCTTGTCTTTTAAAAAATTATTCCAAGCTTCGAGTATTTGTTGTCCTAATACTCCAGGTAATTTTAAAAATAGTTTGTCACTTATTTCTTTATTAAAATATAATCCAGATTTTATTCCATGATACATGTAATCATTACAAAATTGTTTAATATATCGATAATCTGTTAAAGACATTTGTTCTAATGTTTTTAAGGCATCAGCCTGCTCTGTGGTGTTTCCTAAATTTGGGTCTTTTCCAGTGACTAATTGTCCTACATAATTTAAGAAATTGAAGGGATTATTTCCTAGATTTATTAAATATTGATATGTGGGTTGATATTCTTGTTTAAATTTTTCCCATATCACTTTAACAGAGTCACCTAAATATGTTTCTAATCTAGCAAATAATTCTTCTGTTGTTAAATTTTCTACATTAAAATTTTTATAAATATCATTAGTAACTCTTTGTTTCCAAATAGCTATAACAGCATTCCATTTTTGTGGATCATGATGTGTTATATTTAATATAGCTCCTTGCTCATGATTCTGGAATATTATCGGTTCATCTGTAGGGTATCTTTGTCCTCTAGATTTCCACTGTGTATCATGATTAAAATTGTTGGTATTTCCCAGTAACCAAAATATATCTTTATGTTGTGCAGATGGTCTAGGTAGATTCATTCCAGATGATCCATCTTCAGTACTCATTGCTGTATCTCGTATGTGAGTATTGTGAGGTTGATGTGAAGCACTAGCTCTAGATTCTTGTGGTTCCATATATTCATTATTTATATTATCTATAATTTCTTGTATATACTCACGTTCTGGATCTACAACATATTCCGTATTAATAATATTTGATATTTCTGATTCGAATTCTATGTCAGATTCATAGGTGATATTTGTATCGGGGGTTATAACAAGTTCTTTCTGGTTTTCTATAACCTTAAATTTGTTTTCTTGTTCTAACTTATCTTTTTTACATTGTTCTTCTACTAATTTGGTAATTATTGCTATATTATTTGTTAATTTATCTATTGATTGGTGCATTTCTTTTAAAGTATTTTTGATATCCATTTTGTTTTGTTTAATCACTAATTGATTCAGTATCAGTGTCTGTCTTAGGTTGGGTTAGGGTTGTATAATTTGTGAATTTTATTAATGTCTCTCCTTTAGCGGTTTGATACATTGAGTGTTCAGATGGAGTTATTGTCATTTGTGTATCGTTTTGCACTATTTGAGAAATGTTCCATGGTAATCCTGCATATTCAAAAGAATCTATTTTAGGGGGTGTTATGGCTTTTACGCCTTTACTAGCCATACTTTCTACTATATCTTTTATATTTATTTTATAATTAGTGGTTGAATTTTGTATTCGGCTCCTAAAAATCCAAGTACAAATTATAAGATTGTTTCCTGTAAATCCTTCATATCCTTTAGTTTGGATTCCTATCTGTATATTGTTTATAAAAACTTCTTTATCAATTAACATATCAGGGGTGAAGAATACTAATCCTACATTATTGTTAATATCTATTTCCATTAATTGTATTATTGAATTTGTGTTTTTTTCATCTAGAATCATATATTGTTACCAGGGCTTTAGTGCCTAAGTGTTTTCGAGTAAGGGATTTTATTCCAACTACAAATATTCCAGTGTGTATTAATTTAATATGCTTTGGTTTTAATAATATTTTTAATTCTTTGTCCACCATTGGTAATCTGATGGTTTGTCCTTCTAAACAACTTACAATTTCTTCGTTTTTGTGTCTTATAAATACAGTATCTCTTGGGAAGTTTGCTGTATTATATAAGGTTTTAGGGTTTAATAGATTTAAAGCATTATTCCTAAATATTTCTATATTTCCATTTATATCTACAATTTCTGTTATTTTATTTTCTTGTGGGCTTTCAGAAGTTTTGGAGGACTGTCCTACTAGTTGTCTATTCGAAAATTTTCTTATCATTTTACTCATGATTTTTGTACGTAAAATTTAGCTAGGGGTTTTGGTTGTCTGAGTCTATCTATTCCTGTTGTCTTGTTAATATTTAGATTTTCCATTTGAGATAATATATCATTTACTATGGTTTTCTTTGGTATTAAATCTTGTACTAAAAGTAAATCTTTGTGTAATTGTTCTAAGTTATTTAGGAGTTTTAAATGTAATAATATAATTACATTATTTTGTTTAAGGAGTATTTTATCAGTGGGTTGTCCTGGATCATATTTTGATAAGCCTTCCGTTTCTGGGTGATATTCTTTGGCTTGTTGTAAAATTTGTTGATATATAAGGTTGTCTTCCATAGCCTAATATCCTATTTGTTTAATTATCTTTTCTAAATATTCTAATTTTTCCATTATTTGATCACACCTAATATTTACTTTATCACATCTTTCGTTCAATAAATTAAATATTTCTTTATACTTTATATGTCTATTTTGCTCTTGTTCAAAGAAAAAGATTAATTTATGTATATCCTCACTTGTTGGTAATTGTTGTAATTTTAATTGGTTTGTTACAGACATAATTTCTTCTAATTCACTTTTTATGTAATCTTGATTTTGTCTAAGTACTATTAGTTCATTTTTATAATTTTTATTTTCTTGGTCCATTTAGTAATATTCTTCGGAATTATGATAATCTTCAAATAGGCTGTCATTTTCTTCATTTACTCTAATTATTTGTTCAAATTGTTTTAATAATATTCCAATTTCTTCAAATAATTCATAATTTTGTTGTCTAAATTCTTTTAGAAGTTTTCTTTCTTCTAGGGTAGGGTCGCGTGGTCCTAAATATCTTGGGGCAGTTAATCGATGTATACTATCATAATTATTTCTGATTTGTTGTTTCAAGATTACTATCTCATCACTTATATCTTTTTGTTTTTGGATTTCTATTTTCATTTCTTGAGTTTTTATATTTATTGTTTCGATTAAAGTTAAACTTCTATCAAATGGTTCATATCCGTAAGATATAGCTAATTTCATTTTCATATTTTCTATATTTTTATACCAGGGAGGTCTTCGTCAAAGTTGATCGAAATAACTCGAAATCCTATGTATACAATATTTTTGTCTTATTGATCTTGTGTCTTCTTTTAATTGTATATATTGTGATAATAATTTTGAATTTGTAGATTCTATGGATGATGCTAATTTATCAAATATCAGTTCTCTTATTTCCCCCGGGTAAAGTTATTCCTTGACTAATAGTTTCTTCAGGGAGTTCAATAATATTTACTGCATGTTTAAAATATTCTAATAAGCTACAAAACGCCATTTTCTTTCCGTTAGTTGTTTGACTAAGTTGTAAAGCAGATATGTATACTGTGTACGTTTCTACTAGTTTTTGCATAATTATTAGAATAATTTGTTACCAAGATGACTCATGATGCAAATTGTGCTAATTCTTTTTGTTTGTATTCTAAGATAGCCTTTAATCTATCTATTTGGTATATTCTTATTAGTATTGGTGGTTGATTATCTATTCTCCAACGTAAATAGTCTGGGATATTATCAAAGGGTTCATTATGATCTATTTCTGCCATTTTTCTTCTAAAATAATTAACTTCATTTTCTGTTTCTTTTATTTTATCTCTTAAATTTTTTATTTCTCTTAACTGTCTTAGCCTATCTTGTGAACTCATGTTCCAATTAATGTTATTAAATATTAGAGTTTTTCTATTAAATTTGCATAATTATTCTATTTCGTAATTATCACTATCTTCAATGTCAATTGCGGTATTTTGTTTAAGCTCCATATATTGTTTAATATTTCCATAAATTTTTACTAAATTATTAATTTGTTCAAATAATTTTTGATTATTTCTTTCAATTTTATTCATATGTTTTCTATCTTTTTTACTTATTATGACTTGATCTTTATTCATAATATTATGGATTCTGTTATAATTTTGTTGAATTTTAGTTCTTATACAAACAAGTTCATCACCAATATTTGTTTGGTGTAAAATTTCTATTTTAATTTCATGTTTTTTTATTTCTAGAGTTTCAGACATGAGTAATTCATATGTATAAGGATCAAATCCCATAGATGTGGGACTTTTATATTTTATTCCTTTTATAAGATCATACCACGGTAATTCTGTTTCTTTTTTGTCAAAATGTTTTACTGCCAAATATATCACATATTTTTGTCTTTGATTTTTAAACTTATTTCTTAATTGTTCTTTTTGTACTACAGTATTGGTTGGTTTAATAGAAATTGCTAACTTATCAAAGATAAGTTCGCGGATTTCTATTGGAAGAGTTAATCCTTGTTCAACATATGTTTGTGGAAGTTCTATAATATTCACAATTGTTTTGTAATATTCAAGTAAACTGCAAAATACTTCTTTTATTTGTGAAAAATTATTACAATTATGCAAAAGATGAATATAAACAGTAAATTTATCTACTACTTCCTTCATTATAGCAAGTTTATAAAGACAGTAAGGAAAATTTACTAGAGTTCCGAAAAGTAAATTTACTAGCAGCAAGTGAACAGTGAATAGTGAATAGAGAACAGTGAACTGGATACAGCGAGTGATCAATAAAGTTGTATATCCTACTCAGTACTACCTTCGTAGTTAAGACTTACTTATCTTGGCCTGATGCAAAGTTATACTATATGAATGCAAAGATATCGAAGGAGTGGTTTTCTCGTGGTCTTTACTGGTATTGTATGGTAAATTTCGTTTGGCGCAAAACACAAAGCCTACAGGGCTCCATCTAATTATCGAGGCGAGACTTATAGCCAAGCTCGCTCTACGAAGTTCAGATAATAGACTTTCCTTTTGGGCTAGGGGATGCATTCCATAGAAATTGAACCATAACTTCAGAATTTGGTACTGAGAAAACGTTCCTTACATAATATCCGGATGCAAGATGGATGCATGAACCACGCTCTGATACCATCAAGAGTGCGTGGGTGACATAGCGCGTATGCGAGAGCCACACACGGGCGGGAGCGAACAAATCGTTTAATCTCCTCACCTTTGTTCACGTGATTTTTTTTTTTTTTTTTTTTAACCCTCAAGATATTTTGAAGGTCAGGGCTTTTGTGATCCGGCTGTCCAAATTACCAACCTTCCTGTCCCGTCACCAAGAATACAACCAAGTCACAGACTTTGTAACTGAATAGTCGAAACTCTTCCTGGAAGGACCACTTACAGTGTTACACTCCACATAGCATATGCTAGCTGGTGTATTTCTGCAGTCCAAAGGTTTCCCCTTGGCAGGACCTATTATAAATTATGAAACCAGGTTTCGTTCCTATCAGTCCTTAACATGAGTCTGGCTTGAAGAAGTTCAAGAGACTGGTAGAAGAAGAAGAGGTCTAGAACAGACTTATAAGATACACAATTCCTAACGATCTCAATCCTTATTAGGTAAGTGAAGACATAGAGTAAAACACATAAAAATTTAATCTTTTCAACAATTTTAAAAGGCAGTTACTCCGAATCCTTCGGTGCACCATCCATGCCTAGCTTTCAGAAGTCTATCAGAGCTAATGTCCAGCCACAACCAATTGCCCCGACGCACACTGGCAAGCGGGACTTATGTTGGAATTTAGGACTAGCACATCGGATCTTAATAGTTTTCTAAAATTAAACTGGTCTTACGGGAGGAATTTATGCCAGATTCATCCTTGTGATAATTAAAACGTGTTTGAAAGATTAAGAAAAATGAATACCAAAAATTTACAAGAGTAGGAATTTACAGATGAAATGCATACCACTTTTCACCAAATTTAGCGGCAGAGCCGACCATTTATGGTTATGTGGTCTAATGAGATGCATGAAAAATTATCGAGGGGCCTAGGAGATGAAGGAAGCACGACTGTAGGCTATTCATCCCAAATCCTTCCTCGAAGAAATTAAAGAAAGAAATGAAAGAAGTAAATATACATATAAAGTGCATGATGATGCATGATGTCAAAGTTTAGAGGGGCCTAAGAGAGATGATAGAAGCACGACTGTAGGCTTTCATCCTCAAATCCTTCCTCTAAGAAATTAATAGAAAAAAAGAATAAAAACACAAGCACAAGATTAGCTACATCTTAACCACTTAGGGTTCCCTTTCGGGATCCCCGAAATGTTAACTAAATACTAAGTAGAGAAGAAAGGATCCAAACATACCATTATGTAAACTTGTCTTTATTTCTTCAAAAGCATGTTACAAGAGAGCTTGATACAAGAGAGAGTCAAGAAGAGAGAGAGAGAGACTTCACACCTTCACCTTCATCCTTTTGCTATCCTTCCTCCTCTTTATCTCACACTAACTACTTCTATTTATAGGCAAAGGGTGCCTCCTATTCCTAAAGACACATGTCACCATTTTAAGCTAAGTTGTAATGTACTATTACACTTGTCAACTTACTACAAAGATGGAAGTAAAAGGACTAAGGTACATTTTTCAGGGTACTAGAATACCCTTAGCCCTTTTTGGTATTTACAACATTGTCCACTGAGGTGTCACTTTAATGATTAAAGAATGATCCCATGCAACACCCTCTACGCATGCAGCTTTGTACTTCTGCTGGGGACCGTAGATTTGGTATTTCGTCAAGAACCACCCCGTGGCATTCCATGTAGCATAAAACTACTGTTTTCCACATTGGTTTGGTTCAGGTGTGTAACCCATATTATACAGACAGGGTTCTTGCCTGGCATACCTTTATCCTTAGCATCCTAAAGTGTGATGAACACTACGTTTTGTAACCCGTGTTCAGGGTTAGCCGGTTTTATACTAGCCTGGCCTAGTTTACCCAATGTTTTTCATGCTTGGTACTAGCATGGATCCTGTTGTAGCCCGGATCGAGGGTTAAGGACAATTATGTAGTTTTACATGGTTGTCCTATGAACCATGTGGTCCTTTATGGATTGGGCCAAAATCCTTGTGGTTTTGTTAAGGTCCACAAAAACCATCCCTAAGTTTAACGTCATTTGGGTGTGAGACGGATGGTTAGGGAATCACCCCTTTGTTCAATCTACATTTCCAGTAGATTTTGTGATGTTGACGGAGACTTTCCTTTGTTGTGTCTTCGTCGTACTATTTCATATTCAGTGTCTTCTTGTGGGGTCAATGTTCTTTCTTGTTCGTCCTGTGGGTTTATGGGCCCACGATAGCTTCCGCCGTATTGTGTGAATTTTTGTTGGAGGAGAGCTTCTATTTCTCCAAGTATTTCTGTTTTGAAGGCCTCCATTGGTGATTGGGAGCTAGAGCCTGGTGATACTTGTTCAACTTGTTGAGCTTCGTTCTTGATGGAGTATCTTGTGCTTTGTAAAGTTGTAGCTCAGCTAAGAGGCTTTTGTTCGATGCTTCTAATCGCTGAATTAGTCTTTCTTTTGTAGCATTTTCTATTTGTAACTTGCTTATCCTCATAGAACAATTGGCTACTTGATCCAAGAGTTCCGGTTTTTGTTCTTGATTGGCTCGCATTATATACTAGTTGTGTTCCCTCGAGCCATGTTGGAGAAAGAAGGTTGTTGAGGAGGAGCATTACGTAGTTTTGGATCTACGTAATAGGTTGGGCCAATCATCGACTTGGCAAAAATCTGTGCTTGTTCGAGGGTCTTATATCCCTTGAAGAAAGGAGTGGGATAACCCTTTGTAGCTTCTGCAACCTCTTCCCAATCAAGAAAAATGCCAGTATTGTGTCCTTGGTAGACGACGTAGAACTTTGCCTTGCCTTTCTTTGTTCGCAATTGTCCGTATAGGAAAGCAGCAGCATGTATGGCATTGGCTAATCCTGAGATAGCTTTATGTTGAGTGATACACTTGTTTGCATTGTACCATATGTTGTCCAAACATATTTGCTCTTCATCACTGATCATATAGCCATTGCTATTTTCAAACTTCATGTGAGAGTTTTTGAACAGAATATGTTTTCCAAAGTTTATAGTTTCTGGGGGAGAGGGAATTCTGTGTGGTGAGAAAGAAGGGAATCCCGAAAGGGAACCCTAAGTGGTTAAGATGTAGCTAATCTTGTGCTTGTGTTTTTATTCTTTTTTTCTATTAATTTCTTAGAGGAAGGATTTGAGGATGAAAGCCTACAGTCGTGCTTCTATCATCTCTCTTAGGCCCCTCTAAACTTTGACATCATGCATCATCATGCACTTTATATGTATATTTACTTCTTTCATTTCTTTCTTTAATTTCTTCGAGGAAGGATTTGGGATGAATAGCCTACAGTCGTGCTTCCTTCATCTCCTAGGCCCCTCGATAATTTTTCATGCATCTCATTAGACCACATAACCATAAATGGTCGGCTCTGCCGCTAAATTTGGTGAAAAGTGGTATGCATTTCATCTGTAAATTCCTACTCTTGTAAATTTTTGGTATTCATTTTTCTTAATCTTTCAAACACGTTTTAATTCTCGTTACAAGGATGAATCGGCATAAATTCCTCCTGTAAGACCAGTTTAATTTTAGAAAACTATTAAGATCTGATGTGCTAGTCCTAAATTCCAACATAAGTCCCGCTTGCTGTGTGCGTCAGGGCAATTGGTTGTGGCTGGACATTAGCTCTGATAGACTTCTGAAAGCTAGGCATGGATGGTGCACCGAAGGATTCGGAGTAATCGCCTTTTAAAATTGTTGAAAAGATTAAATTTTTATGTGTTTTACTCTATGTCTTCACTTACCTAATAAGGATTGAGATCGTTAGGAATTGTGTATCTTATAAGTCTGTTCTAGACCTCTTCTTCTTCTACCCAGTCTCTTGAACTTCTTCAAGCCGACTCATGTTAAGGATCGATAGGAACGAAACCCGGTTTCATAATTTATAATAGGTCCTGCCAAGGGGAAACCTTTGGACTGCAGAAATACACCAGCTAGCATATGCTATGTGGAGTGTAACACTGTAAGTGGTCCTTCCAGGAAGAGTTTCGACTATTCAGTTACAAAGTCTGTGACTTGGTTGTATTCTTGGTGACGGGACAGAAGGTTGGTAATTTGGACAGCCGGATCACAAAAGCCCCTTCAAAATATCTTGAGGGTTAAAAAAAAAAAAAAAAATCACGTGAACAAAGGTGAGGAGATTAAACGATTTGTTCGCTCCCGCCCGTGTGTGGCTCTCGCATATACGCGCTATGTCACCCACGCACTCTTGATGGTATCGTAGCGTGGTTCATGCATCCATCTTGCATCCGGATATTATGTAAGGAACGTTTTCTCGCACCAAATTCTGAAGTTATGGTTCAATTTCTATGGAATGCATCCCCTAGCCCAAAAGGAAAGTCTATTATCCGAACTTCGTAGAGCGAGCTTGGCTATAAGTCTCGCTTCGATAATTAGATGGAGCCCCGTAGGCTTTGTGTTTTGCGCCAAACGAAATTTACCATACAATACCAAGAAAGACCACGAGAAAACCACTCCTTCGATATCTTTGCATTCATATAGTATAACTTTGCATCAAAGCCAAGATAAGTAAGTCTTAACTACGAAGGTAGTACCGAGTAGGATATACAACTTTATTGATCACTCACTGTATCCAGTTCATCGTTCTCTATTCACTATTCACTGCGTTCACTTGTCGCTAGTAAATTTACTTTTCGGAACTCTAGTAAATTTTCCTTACTATCTTTATAAACTTGCTATAATGAAGGAAGTAGTAGATAAATTTACTGTTTATATTCATCTTTTGCATAATTGTAATAATTTTTCACAAATAAAAGAAGTATTTTGCAGTTTACTTGAATATTACAAAACAATTGTGAATATTATAGAACTTCCACAAACATATGTTGAACAAGGATTAACTCTTCCTATAGAAATCCGCGAACTTATCTTTGATAAGTTAGCAATTTCTATTAAACCAACCAATACTCGTAGTACAAAAAGAACAATTAAGAAATAAGTTTAAAAATCAAAGACAAAAATATGTGATATATTTGGCAAGAAACATTTTGACAAAAAAGAAACAGAATTACCATGGTATGATCTTATAAAAGGAATAAAATATAAAAGTCCCACATCTATGGGATTTGATCCTTATACATATGAATTACTCATGTCTGAAACTCTAGAAATAAAAAAACATGAAATTAAAATAGAAATTTTACACCAAACAAATATTGGTGATGAACTTGTTTGTATAAGAACTAAAATTCAACAAAATTATAAATCTAATCCATAATATTATGAATAAAGATCAAGTCATAATAAGTAAAAAAGATAGAAAACATATGAATAAAATTGAAAGAAATAATCAAAAATTATTTGAACAAATTAATAATTTAGTAAAAATTTATGGAAATATTAAACAATATATGGAGCTTAAACAAAATACCGCAATTGACATTGAAGATAGTGATAATTACGAAATAGAATAATTATGCAAATTTAATAGAAAAACTCTAATATTTAATAACATTAATTGGAACATGAGTTCACAAGATAGGCTAAGACAGTTAAGAGAAATAAAAAATTTAAGAGATAAAATAAAAGAAACAGAAAATGAAGTTAATTATTTTAGAAGAAAAATGGCAGAAATAGATCATAATGAACCCTTTGATAATATCCCAGACTATTTACGTTGGAGAATAGATAATCAACCACCAATACTAATAAGAATATACCAAATAGATAGATTAAAGGCTATCTTAGAATACAAACAAAAAGAATTAGCACAATTTGCATCATGAGTCATCTTGGTAACAAATTATTCTAATAATTATGCAAAAACTAGTAGAAACGTACACAGTATACATATCTGCTTTACAACTTAGTCAAACAACTAACGGAAAGAAAATGGCTTTTTGTAGCTTATTAGAATATTTTAAACATGCAAGTAAATATTATTGAACTCCCTGAAGAAACTATTAGTCAAGGAATAACTTTACCCAGTGAAATAAGAGAACTGATATTTGATAAATTAGCATCATCCATAGAATCTACAAATTCAAAATTATTATCACAATATATACAATTAAAAGAAGACACAAGATCAATAAGACAAAAATATTGTATACATAGGATTTCGAGTTATTTCGATCAACCTGACGAAGACCTCCCCTGGTATAAAAATATAGAAAATATGAAAATGAAATTAGCTATATCTTACGGATATGAACCATTTGATAGAAGTTTAACTTTAATCGAAACAATAAATATAAAAACTCAAGAAATGAAAATAGAAATCCAAAAACAAAAAGATATAAGTGATGAGATAGTAATCTTGAAACAACAAATCAGAAATAATTATGATAGTATACATCGATTAACTGCCCCAAGATATTTAGGACCACGCGACCCTACCCTAGAAGAAAGAAAACTTCTAAAAGAATTTAGACAACAAAATTATGAATTATTTGAAGAAATTGGAATATTATTAAAACAATTTGAACAAATAATTAGAGTAAATGAAGAAAATGACAGCCTATTTGAAGATTATCATAATTCCGAAGAATATTACTAAATGGACCAAGAAAATAAAAATTATAAAAATGAACTAATAGTACTTAGACAAAATCAAGATTACATAAAAAGTGAATTAGAACAAATTATGTCTGTAACAAACCAATTAAAATTACAACAATTACCAACAAGTGAGGATATACATAAATTAATCTTTTTCTTTGAACAAGAGCAAAATAGACATATAAAGTATAAAGAAATATTTAATTTATTGAACGAAAGATGTGATAAAGTAAATATTAGGTGTGATCAAATAATGGAAAAATTAGAATATTTAGAAAAGATAATTAAACAAATAGGATATTAGGCTATGGAAGACAACCTTATATATCAACAAATTTTACAACAAGCCAAAGAATATCACCCAGAAACGGAAGGCTTATCAAAATATGATCCAGGACAACCCACTGATAAAATACTCCTTAAACAAAATAATGTAATTATATTATTACATTTAAAACTCCTAAATAACTTAGAACAATTACACAAAGATTTACTTTTAGTACAAGATTTAATACCAAAGAAAACCATAGTAAATGATATATTATCTCAAATGGAAAATCTAAATATTAACAAGACAACAGGAATAGATAGACTCAGACAACCAAAACCCCTAGCTAAATTTTACGTACAAAAATCATGAGTAAAATGATAAGAAAATTTTCGAATAGACAACTAGTAGGACAGTCCTCCAAAACTTCTGAAAGCCCACAAGAAAATAAAATAACAGAAATTGTAGATATAAATGAAAATATAGAAATATTTAGGAATAATGCTTTAAATCTATTAAACCCTAAAACCTTATATAATACAGCAAACTTCCCAAGAGATACTGTATTTATAAGACACAAAAAACGAAGAAATTGTAAGTTGTTTAGAAGGACAAACCATCGATTACCAATGGTGGACAAAGAATTAAAAATATTATTAAAACCAAAGCATATTAAATTAATACACACTGGAATATTTGTAGTTGGAATAAAATCCCTTACTCGAAAACACTTAGGCACTAAAGCCCTGGTAACAATATATGATTCTAGATGAAAAAAACACAAATTCAATAATACAATTAATGGAAATAGATATTAACAATAATGTAGGATTAGTATTCTTCACCCCTGATATGTTAATTGATAAAGAAGTTTTTATAAACAATATACAGATAGGAATCCAAACTAAAGGATATGAAGGATTTACAGGAAACAATCTTATAATTTGTACTGGATTTTTAGGAGCTGGAATACAAAATTCAACCACTAATTATAAAATAAATATAAAAGATATAGTAGAAAGTATGGCTAGTAAAGGCGTAAAAGCCATAACACCCCCTAAAATAGATTCTTTTGAATATGCAGGATTACCATGGAACATTTCTCAAATAGTGCAAAACGATACACAAATGACAATAACTCCATCTGAACACTCAATGTATCAAACCGCTAAAGGAGAGACATTAATAAAATTCACAAATTATACAACCCTAACCCAACCTAAGACAGACACTGATACTGAATCAATTAGTGATTAAACAAAACAAAATGGATATCAAAAATACTTTAAAAGAAATGCACCAATCAATAGATAAATTAACAAATAATATAACAATAATTACCAAATTAGTAGAAGAACAATGTAAAAAAGATAAGTTAGAACAAGAAAACAAATTTAAGGTTATAGAAAACAGTAAAGAACTTGTTATAACCCCGATACAAATATCACCTATGAATCGACATAGAATTCGAATCGGAAATATCAAATATTATTAATACGGAATATGTTGTAGATCCGTAACGTGAGTATATACAAGAAATTATAGATAATATAAATAATGAATATATGGAACCACAAGAATCTAGAGCTAGTGCTTCACATCAACCTCACAATACTCACATACGAGATACAAGAATGAGTATCGAAGATGGATCATCCGGAATGAATCTACCTAGACCATCTCGCACAACATAAAGATATATTTTGGTTACCGGGAAATACCAACAATTTTAATCATGATACACAGTGGAAATCTAGAGGACAAAGATACCCTACAGATGAACCGATAATATTCCAGAATCATGAGCAAGGAGCTATATTAAATATAACACATCATGATCCACAAAAATGGAATGCTGTTATAGCTATTTGGAAACAAAGAGTTACTAATGATATTTATAAAAATTTTAATGTAGAAAATTTAACAACAGAAGAATTATTTGCTAGATTAGAAACATATTTAGGTGACTCATTAAAGTGATATGGGAAAAATTTAAACAAGAATATCAACCCACATATCAATATTTAATAAATCTAGGAAATAATCCCTTCAATTTCTTAAATTATGTAGGACAATTAGTCACCTGGAAAAGACCCAAATTTAGGAAACACCACAGAAAGCAGGCTGATGCCTTAAAAACATTAGAACAAATGTCTTTAATAGATTATCGATATATTAAACAATTTTGTAATGATTACATGTATCATGGAATAAAATCTGGATTATATTTTAATAAAGAAATAAGTGACAAACTATTTTTAAAATTACCTGGAGTATTAGGACAACAAATACTCGAAGCTTGGAATAATTTTTTAAAAGACAAGGCTGAGCATCTAACTAAAGCAGATATGCACGGTCTCGGTATAAAAGTACAATTTATAATGGAAACACTTAAAGCTAAATGTGCTGACCAATTAGCACAAAAACAATTAAAGGGAGATAATAGCTATTGCGATATAATGTATGTCCCACAACAATACAATAGAAATATACCCTTCTATAGAAAACAAGCTAAACAAAATAGAAATTACCAGAATTCTAAATACAATACAAATTCCACTAAAAGCCAAAATAGCTATACTAGTAAACCTCGAAAAACAAATTCCAATTACTCTATCCGAAAATCTACAGCTAGAAAACCATTTTTATCTCAAGATAAACATGTTAGAAGATATGACCCTAGAAGAACATATAAACAACAATTAAAGTGTTATACCTGCGGCAATACAGGACATTTTAGTAATAATTGCCCAAATCTACAAAATACATATACTCAGAATGCTTATTTAGTACAAAATACAAATCAAGCGTTATTAGAAATTGATAAAGATGTTTCTGACACCGAAAGCATTTATAGTATAATTACTATCCATGATAGGGAAGATATAGAACAAGAAGATCTTGAACAAAAACCAATAGAAGAATTATTCCACAACATTAATTTAAATCATATTTATTAAATGACAAGTTGTTCTCATAATTGAATAAACAACAAAGGCAACCTACAAATAGGATGTCTTTACTGTGGCTTTTGGCCATCTTTACAAAACCGGTATCAATGTAACAAATGTTATAAAGAAGCCTGTAACTCTTGCCTTACTGGCAAAACCTCTCCATTTTTACGCACACCCGAATATTCAAATATAACTCTTCTCTCACCTACCTCAACCCAAAACACACCAGTTATACAGACTCCCACAGCACTTTCTGATCTTCGATTAACACAAATTGAATCAAATAATGCACAACTTCACACTCGCGTTTCAGCCCTCGAATCTGATATCGTCTCTATTAAATCTGATATTCAAACCATGCACACAACTCTACATACCTTAACATCCAAGGTCCAATATATTACTGAATTATTACAATTACAACAACATTCTCAATCACCGCCTACCGAGCTCTACAACAGTGAATATTCCACAAACTCTGACCCCGCTTCTTTTCCCACTTTCCAATGTTCACCTCACCCAACTTTACATACTCTTTTGGTCAAAGTCAAACTAACAATTCTTTCCACCAACAAAGAGATATTTCTTATAGCCCATGTTGACACCGGATGTACAAAAAACCTCCTTTCTTCCCATTTTATCTCTGAACATGATATTCAGCCCATATCTGACCCACAAACTACGCTCAGTTATGGTATTGATAATATTCCCCATATATATACTCATCAACTCAAACCTTCCACAATTGCTTTTCGCAACCATTGTAAACAATATTCTCTTTCCTACCCCCTTGACACTGTTTATATCAAAACTGACATGCCCCCTTCTATCGATATGTTTTTAGGCCTAAATTTCCTTTTAAATCAAAATGCGGGTCTTCTAATCACCAAAGAGGCCCTTCTTCTCTTTGATGGTTCTACCCTTACACCCACGGTGTCTACCAATGAATATCGCGCGTCACGCCATCGCATCACCCAATCAGAGTCGGCAACTTCGCGTGGTGGAATCTTTAAGCTGACTTCCAAAACTCAAAAAACAAAACCCATTAACATTTCTTCAAACACCTGCGCCTGTACACGAAATCAATGTGGATTACCTCCACTTCAATTACAATATAATGAACATATTGCAGAAACTTCTGAAAAAGGAACAATGAATGACTTCTGCATAATAGAACCCGAACATTTTGAACATCTAATCACAGGTAAATCTTTATATTATAGTCTTGACTCAAACAATGAAATCCAACAGATAATTAGAAATTTAGAAAAATTAGAAATCATAGCAAATGATAATCCACTTAAACATTGGAATGTTACAAAACCAATTTGTAAATTAGAAATAATTAATCCTGAAATGCGAATAGATACAGGACAGGCGAAATATACACCTAAAGATAATGAAGAATTTCTATTACACATGAAAGAATTATTAGAATATAAATTAATACAAAAATCAAATTCTCGACATTTTAGTGCAGCCTTCATTGTAAATAATCATGCCGAATAAATTAGAGGAAAAACCAGAATGGTAATAAATTATAAAAGATTAAATGATAATACACATGAAGATTCTTACAAAATACCTGAAAGAGATTATTTGTTAAGTCATATACAAGATTGTACAATTTTTAGCAAATTTGATTGTAAATCAGGTTTCCACCAAATAAAAATGCATAAAGACTCAATAGAATGGACAGCCTTTTCTACAACCTTAGGACATTTCGAGTGGTTAGTAATGCCCTTTGGATTAAAAAACGCTCCATCCGTCTTTCAAAGACGAATGGATGATATATTTTTAAAACATAAGAAATTTGCTATAGTCTATATAGATGATATTTTAGTCTATAGTAAAACACCTCAAGAACATATAAGTCATTTGAAAATAATATTTGCCGAATTTATGAATAATGGTATAATTATTTCAAAAAAGAAAATGGAAATTGGTAAACAATACATTAAATTCTTAGGAATGGAATTAGGCAATGGTACTATTAAGTTACAACCCCATATTGCCACAAAAATACATGACTTTCCTGATAAATTAACATCTATAACACAAATTCGATCATTTTTAGGCTTAGCTAATCAAGCTAGACCTTTCATACAAAACTTAGGAAAATATTTAGGACCGTTACATCATAAAACTTCATCGAATGGCGAACACAGATGGAATAATCAAGATATTCTTCTTGTACAAAAAATTAAAAATCTTTTCTTAAATATTCCCTCATTAAGATTACCTACAGATAAGGATTATCGAATAATAGAAACTGATGGTTGTGAAGCTGGCTGGGGAGCCATTTTAAAAATTAAACCATCAGAACAACACCCTAAATCAACTGAAGAAATCAGTAGGTATAACTCAGGAAAGTTTAGTATAAAAACATTGACCTCTGTTGAATACGAAATTGAGGCCTTATTAAAAGGACTTGATTGTATGGAAATATTCTTAACAAATCGACCATTTACAATTAGAACAGACTGTGAAGCCATAGTCAAGGCATATAATAATTTAAATGAAAGGAAAATACAACATAGGAGATGGGTTCTTTTAAGAAACCATTTTTATAATAGAGGATATAAAATTACAATAGAACATATAAAAGGTGTAGACAACAAAACTGCTGATTTACTATCCAGGATACACCAAATTTTACAGGACCCTGGTTAACCACCTTTATTTTATGATTACACAGAAGATGATATGATCCGAGATCTCATACAAAGGAGTAATACAACTCCAGAACAAAGCTCTATAGCTTCTCCTCTGATAACCCCCTCACAATTATTGAATAATACTTTCTCACCACAAACACGGCGTTTACCTGCCAGCATAATGGGAACAGTCGGTAATTCAAAGGCTATATATATATATATATATATATATATATATATATATATATATATATATATATATATATATATATATATATATATATATATATATATATATATATATATATATATATATATATATATATATATATATATATATATATATATATATATATATATATATATATATATATCTGTCTTATATTTTCAATTAGAAGTCAAACTCCTAGTGCATGTGTGTGTACGTCTGTGCTTGTAAGTATGCTGAAAGTTATAATTCATCTATAAATCCTGTGAAGGTGTTCTCTTTTTCCTACAACAATGAGAAAGGAAGAGACATTCTTGAGCCAGAGGATTTACACCAGTGAGTTTGCATAACAATCTTCTGGAGTTGATCGACCTGGCAGTGAAAGAGCTCTTTTTGAGTTGCTAAAAATGTCTCAAACGACTCGCACAGCTCCAAGGCTTCCTCCGTCTGAATTTTCACATTGCAACCTTGCTTGAGAACGAAGCACAACTCGTAGTCCTCATTTCCAGAAACTCCCCCAACGGGATTCAGGTAGCTAAGAAGGGTAGCATTTTGTTCCCAAATAAAATGAAATATATATAAAATGATCTGGGTAGACTATCACAAAAGTGCATTTGCCTGATTTGGGTAAACCCGTTTTCTTGCCCTTCTAACAATTTCTAATATTGTTTCAGCTCCTGCCCCATTTTTGTTTCTTGGTTTTTTGCTGTGGACTTATCCGACCTCGAAGAACAGGAGAAGCATACAAGGTAGGATCTCATGACGTTTGCTTATTGACCCTTGATTGAGCACTGGTTTGAACCGCCTTTCTATTTGTCTATTCTGCAGTTGTTTAGTTACCCTTCACCTAGTAGGATTATTTCATTAGTGTGAAACTAACCATGGGATTTTGATCAGACCTTATAGAACCCTTATGTTCCAAAATCTACCTTTCAACTTGAATTTGGCCACATCAACTTCTAATCTGGCATTAGTTTTCTTTTAAATGTGGCATTAGTTTTCTTTCAAAAATTGGTTTTCTTCTTCCTACAATCTTGTTACAAGCTGATCTCACACTGTATTTTACTCTTCATTCCCCCAATGAGTTTTGAGATTATGCATCATACTTTGGTCACTGTGGTAACTTTCACTTTTATTGTTATTTCTGATAAAAAAAAATTGTGTACGGCGTGTAGGAAACAATTCTGTAACCTTAAATGAATGTGGTTTTCATCTCTGTTTTTTCTGACGAGAGAAGTAGGAGACGATTCTATAACATGACTGAATGTGGTTTTCAACTCTGTTTTCTCTCTCCTTATAGTTTAACATTGTGATAGAAGGGTTGGTGGGGAGGAACTTGTTACATGAACAGCTTTGTGTTGAACTGAAATAGGTTCATTTTTGTTTGCTTTGATAGCATACATAATGTATTCAGGTTGGTTGGTGTGAATTGACTTCTGCTTTGTATGTGCACAATGTGCAACAGCTATACTGTTCTCTTTCTATTAATTTTTTTTCACTTTGCCTAGTTCTTCTATTGGATTTCTGCTTGGTTTTACTGCAGTGTGTTGAACTGAAATGATATAAATGGATTTGCTGCTGCTTGTTTGAGTTTACTGTTGTCTGGAACTTCTTCTATTTTCTTGAGGGCTTTCTATGTGTATGATACTCTCTGCAGTTATTTGTACCCCCATATTTGGGTGGTCTTGTTCAGTCTTGGGACACCCATAACCATTTCTTTCAGATTCAAAGTTGGGTGACTGGGATGTTTTTGTATAAAGTCATGCTATTTTTCTGAGATTGCCAAAGTTGATGGTTAAGATACTCTACTGAATTAAATCAAAGAGATTGTGCATCTATTTATTCTGCATTTGAAGTCGGAAAATAGATTGAAAACATCATCTCATTTGGGGAAAAAATTTAATAAATGTCTTAACATTGAAAGGTTACACATGCCACAGTTTTCACACTAACAAAAGTTTTCATCATCAGGTTGTCTACAGGAAATTCTAGGCTGCCAACCAGGATCCCAAGATCGAGTCCCAATGTGGACTCTTGAATTCCAATTAGAGCTTCCAACTTCCTGCAAATACTTGAAAGCTAGATAGTAAAGGGAAGGTGCATGATGTTTGAATCCTGCAACTGAAATATACTACTTGGTACACAGAACTTCAAATTCTGTTCTTTCCTTTGGGTAAATCTTACTAAGAACTTTAAATTTATGGGTAAACACAGATGCTTGTTTTCTGGGTGGTGAATTGTCTGATTGGAGTGTTTGTTGATCTCACATTAATTTCCTCAGAGAGTTGTCAATGAAAAGCCAATGTGGCACTGTATATATTATCCAAAAAGTAGTGACTTGAATATTCCTTAACCTTATGCACTGGTCTACAGCTCTGCTTTAATGGCTTATTGCCCTCTGACACCCAAAGTGGTTGGTGTAACTGCACTTTCTAGTTGCCTATTTGCGGCTTTATGTGGGGACCTCAAAAGTTTCCAAACCCATCTAGAAACTAGGAAATTTGAATTGGCCTATGAATAAAAGCCTCATCTGAGCTGGCTAATTAATACAAGAGGATAGAAATGCTCTTTTTCACTTCTAAAAACTGACTCCACAGTCAAGCTAACTCTAGTCTTCCCTGTGGGGTATGTTAAGGGAACCAAATTACAATTCCAAGTCTAATTGGAACAGAAAAACCAAATGGAGAAATCATCATACTAACCTTCCATGAATGAAGGTGTTGTTTCATAATCACATACTCTATTTTATGGATCTTTAGCTCAATTGGTAGAGCACTTGGAACATGAACATGTTTCAAGGGGATGGTGGTTCAAAGCTAGCCACCAAGATTCTTTTGATTCAATGATTTTGAAGTATACATGACAAAGACTAAGTGTTGGTTAATGTCGTATGTAATATTAATATTTTGTTTGACCCCCACTTATCGTATAGTTTGATAAAAGGTGGAGGCTCAATATGTCAATGTGGATAAGGTGGGATGGTACTATGAATGTTTTGCACAAGATGAAACCTAGGACTATAGTTTTTGTAAGTGCCCTTCTTGGGAAGAAACATGTAGGTAATTCCATGTCGGTAGACAATCATATTCTAACACAAATATTCAAATTCAATACACGGATCATCTCGTATTCAGTCATCTCATTTATTCCATATTTAATAGAAACATCTAAAATATTTTATTGACTTATATTTAAATAATTAATGTTTAACCACATTGTATGGAATTTGTTTGAGTTTAAATAAATGTGTTTAGCTGAAGCCCTTGTTTTTCTTTTACAGTCGTTGGATTTTCTTCTAAACATGTGGGGAAAATCACGATGGCTCTTTACAAGTTGTAGCCATTACAACAAATAAAAATCCGGTGAACAACAGTTGTCTATCACTGAAATTTTTTGTTCGCATTGCGGCGTAAATGGCATTGATTCCTGTCTAGACAAGAACGTCGAGGAAATCTACAATTCGAGTTTGTCAATCTCTAGTTTTGACTTGGATATGATCTTATAGATGGATTAAAGGTCGCTCCAGCTGTAATGCCGATGAAAGGGCTTCTTCTTTCTTTTCTTTTTTTAATTTTAATTATAATTTTCTAACAATTTTCATTTTAACATACCAAATTTATTTTTCATTCCATAATTTATTCTCGACAAAAGTTACCAAACAAATTTTCATTCTTGACCAATAATGAATTCTTGTATTTATTTCTTTTAAATAGGCATAATAGAAAATGAGCCTTAATTAGTATTTCTTTGCTATCTCTTTCTTTGTTTGCGCAATTGCTGAGCGGTTAAACATCTCCATATTTGTTTCAGAACCGTCTTCTCTATTTTTTTTTTTCTTTCTTGTATCCGTATTGTAATAGCTCTTATTGCTGTATACCGTTGTATTTGGACCTTCAAATTTCCACTACAATAAAAAGGGCATATAACCGCGGAATTTTCCGCAGTAAAATGTACCGAAATCTGTAGTAGTAGCCTATAGCTACGGATTACATGCGGTTTATTATCTGTCGCAACAGGCTCCGTCGCAAACGCAGTATCTACACATAAAATACTGCATGTACAAGGTTGTCTATAACTATGGTTTTTTAGTTACAGGTATTTCTATAGCTATATCTATAGCTACGGATTGTTAGTTACAGATGTTTCCACATCCAACTTCTAGCTATACATATTGAAGCGACGGATATTTTCGTGGTTATACATCATCTAGCTACGGAAAAAATAATTGTGGATGTTTCCGCGGCTATGCTATAGCTACGAAAAATATAACCGTGGATGTTTTCGCATCTAACTTCTACCTACACATATTGTAGCGACAGATAATTCCATGGTTATATATCCTCTAGCTGCGGAAGTATAACTACATATGTAACCGCAGCTACCCTATAGCTACGAAAACTATAATTGTGGATATTTCGCGGCTAACTTCTAACTACACATATTGTAGCGCCAGATGTTTCCGTGGGTATATATCTTTTAGCTGCGGATGTTTTTGCATCTCACTTCTTGGTATACAAATTGTAGCAACTGATATTTCCGTGGCTAATTTATAGCTTCCGTATATTAACTACAAATATTTTTGCTACGATACTATAGGTGTGGAAATTTATTTGTAGGTATTTCCTCCACAATGAAAATGTAGCTATAGATTTTATTCGACAGATGTATTCACAAGTCATCTATTGGTACCAATATTAGTGTGAATTGTCTTATAAAATTTATAACTACAAACTCTTTATAGATGCACGAATTAATAGATATACATTTCTTTGCAACAAATGTATGGAAACAAAATATACATTTATTGAATTCATCATCATCTGAAATCAATACATATCAATTAAAAATAAATAAATAAATAAAAGAAATTATTTGTAATCCAACTGATTCAAACTAGAATAACTGCAAATTAAAACTTAAATCTAAATAAATAGTCTATGCTAAAGTTCAAAGTGTACTTAAAAAAAAAACAAGAATCAACTAGTCGATCTAAGCCTCTATGCTTTATGCAATGTGGAACTCTGCGGTGGTTAACTTCACTTCTTAATAAATCATCCTGCAATCAATATAAAAAAAATAACAATTAAAAATAATATTAACAATTAATAATATTGTCATAAAAATTCATAAGAAACCCATAACTTAGAGTATCGTATTACCATTATGAGAACAAAATGTATCATTTCTTCTAGAAGAGTGATTTCCTTCGTAACTATTAAAGTGATTAAGCTCCTATCACAAAGATACAATATTTGCAAAATCAATTAAAATAAAAATCATAAAGTTTAAGGAATAAAATGCATCATTTATTTATGAGAACAAAATGCATCATTTCTTCTAGAAGAGTGATTTCCTTCGTAACTATTAAAGTGATTAAGCTCCTATCACAAAGATACAATATTTGCAAAATCAATTAAAATAAAAATCATAAAGTTTAAGGAATAAAAGAAACTTTAGAGTTTGATAAAATTTTGGTAACATTACCTGTTCCTCAGATGAATAATCTTCTATCTGACAACCTGAATTTGATTGTTTAACAAACGACAAAATTATGGTGGCTTGAGCTTCTAACATATTAACTTTATTCTTCAGGAAAGTAACTTGTTTAGGATCATCTTCTCTTTTATTTTCCTTAGAGGCAAGCCTAGCTCCCAATCCTAGTCCTTGAATGCGTTTACGTTTATCTTTCTTAATACCTTATAAAAGATGTCAGTGTCTCAATTATTACTCTCGTCATTGCCTTGAGAGGCATCTGTTTCTACTTTCTTTCCCTTAATTTTTTTCCTGCAACTAACATATATATATATATATATATATATATATATATATATATATATATATATATACACATTTATTATGCTTGATTTTATTTGGTAAAAGAATTAGTTGGTTGGTATTTTGATAACAAAATAATAATAAACGAAGGAAAACATACAATTGTCTTTTGTGCAATCTCATGAACTGGACGTCCATCTGCATGTTCATGAGTGACTATGTACAAACTAGCAAAGTCTAATTGTACTCCAATTTCTTTCAGCTGTTTTAACATTGTAAATATCACAGTTAAATATTTGATACTACAATATTTATGAATATATAAAATGTAAGAGTTCTATAGTCAGCGTTTTCAAATATTACCTTTTCATGGCGGATTCATACAAAACTCTTCTGACCTGCAGTATGTGGTGGACCTTGATTTTTACGATTATATTCTTGTTTCTTGTATTACGACCCTACAAGCAAAAATACTAAATAAGTAATTAATTATTATAAAAGAATTTTGAAACCAAATAAGCATCCTATAGCACACTCATGTCCATCTACAATTATCTAATTAGGCTATAATGATTTGAAACAATAAAATCACAACTCCATTATCATAGTTCTTTATTTCAAGAAATAACCTTATGTAAGTGGTTGTAGCACCTGTCCAAAAGAAAATGAAGAAACATGTGAAGAATACAAGCATAAGACTCTTGAGTTCTTGCATGCCAAAACACTATACTTCCAATATGAAGGGAGCAGCCGCATTACATGTAGAAAGAAGATTATCTATCAATAGTACTCCAATTCTAATGATAATAGCTTGACCTACATAGGTAGTTTTATCTGCTATACTACTGATTAAAAGGGCTAACAACCTGTTGTAAGTATAGCAACTCCTCTATTCAATCCTTTGCAGGGAGTTGCCCCTAGATAACTAGTTTCCCATTATTGGGTAAGTCCAAATTAACCCAAATAATCTACTGTTTGAAACTCTCACCTACAGTGGGAAACCTATAAAACTAACTAATTGTGAATTCCCAATGAAGAATGAGGTTATATACACCTCTCCGTGGTGATTCCTATAAAACTTTATTAAGGCAATTCAGTAGGTCAGGTAATGTTGTGATTTCGTTCCTGCAGGCTGCTAGGTGCTGAAGAGATGTTCATTTTTTGAGTACTCATTCAAACTGCCTGTTTAGAAGCTAAGAACTTGATGTCTTCCAATAACCTCTCTCACCCCATAAGGAAGAGGGGATTTGCTGTTCTACACCCTGTTCATTGCCATCTGTATTTGCCGGTGAAGCTTTAGCGATTAGGGAGGCTATGTGCTGGGCTAAGAAAATTCGATGGATTAAGGTTAACATCTATACTAACTGTCTAGGCCTTCAGCAATATCTGGCCGGCATCAGTATTGATCCACCCCCCCCCTTGACAGCTGCTACCGTACTTAAAGATGTACTGTCTTTGAAAGACAGTTTTACTTCTTGTAGGTTCCTTTTTATTTCGAGAGATGGGAATGAATGTGCCCATTCTCTTGCTCAAAGGGCCTTGGCCGTTTCTAGGTGGACCTTTTAGCCTATTTCCTCTCCAAAAGCTGGGGTTTTTCTTGTCCAACCTTTTGAATCTTTTCCTAGTTTTTTGGAATGAAAGGATTTTCACCAAAAAAAAGAAGAAAAGAATTTGAATCGCCAACCCAAATATATAAAATTACTTGGGGGGGGGGGGAGAAGGGGGAAGTAGAAGGGAAATGTGTGGTGGGGGCAGAGGTTCAAATCCATGATCTCGTTGCATTTACTGCCTCTATAAAGGAGACTATCATCACTGTACTAGAAGCACATCCACTTAGTAATTTGATTTCAAGTAGGAGCATGTGGAGACATTCAAATTTACGTGTACATATATTGTGTTATATATAAACCCAAACTCATAATAGGCTAAGAATTGACGTTTGATTTTGTAATCATAAATCCATCACTCCGATATAGATGTCATCTTCTTCTTCTTCTTTTTTTTTTTTTTTTTTTTTTTTTTATTTTTTAAATATTAATATGAGGTTCATTTGGGCCAGCTTAAGTATACATTGACGACATCCTAAAAAAAAAAAAAAACGACATCATCAAGGGAGATTTTATAATTAATATAGGCAGAGTTTTGCTTCTGTCCTGAGAAAATTCTGACCTCCTGCATAAAAGCATTGGCCTTTGAGCATTGATCTTTTGCCAATTGAGCCACCCTTAGGTTTAAATATCATCTTTTTAGTAAATAAAAAAAAATTATAGATATCATACATTGCTCCTTTAGTTTTCACGTCTGTCAGATGGGTGGGTGGTTAATTTTGTAGTATGTATATATATATATATATATATATATATATATATATATATATATATATATATATATATATATATATATATATATCACTCAGTATCGCACCTAATAAGATAACTCCTTATATATATCACTCAGTATCGCACCTAATAAGATAACTCCTAGCTTTGCCTAGTGAAATAGATATCAGTTGTAACCGCCACAAGCCTTTGTGCTGGTGTCAGCTGTCAACCGGTGTATTTTAGGTAGTGTTGCTTTGGAGTCTGTGATGCATCGATCAACCCTAGTTAATATATATCAAGTGATTCAAGTTAGGTTTCATATCCAATTTACACTTGCTCAGTGCTCACACATAATTTCTTTCTTGTTCGTATTCCATTCTTTTGATTCTTCATCTAATCTGCTACTTTTTTCTTCTCCTTCTTCAGGTATGATGAAGTGTTCAAATTTAATCTATTTATCTTTTTTTTTTTTTCAGTTCCGATTCTTAATGTAACAAAACTGAATAAGATACGTTTCACTTGTAGACTACACATGTTTGTATCGAGTTTTATCTATTTGCATCCATTTTTTTTACCCTTATTCTATAATAATCGAGATTGTAAAAGTGAAAACTAGATTGGCCTAGTCATCTAGGGCAAATCGGAGAGCCAATTGAGTTGGAAATAATCTGTTGGTGTTTTCCTTGGAAGAACCACAGTGGTAGCAATGACTGTATATACTTATTTTCTTGATTGGCTTAACCCTATAATTGTTGCCTTGCAGTATATGTGAAATTAGATGGTAATGGAACCATATAAGTTGGCTCACCGCAGTACTCTCTGGTTTTGATTGGCCTATACGTGGATCACATATCATCCATTATAGTTTCATGGAAGTGATTAGCTATTTCTGTCTCGGTTAATCATGGATGTAAAGTATGCATGGGCATATCGGATCAATGATTTACCAGGCTATTATAAGGTTTGTCTTATCTTCTTATTTAGTCATGTTTTCTGAAAATTTCTATTTTGTGTGTGTGTGACATTGTTAGTCACTTGCAGGGGGTTAATCTCTTATGCCACTTTTTTTTCCCTAGATCCATTCATCTCCATTTAAAAGTAAAATAACAGGGGTAATCTCTTACTTTCTAAATACTTTATTAGTAGCAAGAGTAAAATAGATTACACAAAAATTTTCATCAATATTCAAAATTGGTAACACAATATTTGTCACTATTCGGGAGCAATTGTTCTTGTCAGCCTACAATTAGCCCTAATTAAAGTTGTATATCATTAACCGTAGTGGAAGTGAATATGGCATTATGTATTGAAAGATGGTAATATATTACCTTCAAATTTGACATCTTAATCCTGATAAAAAAAAAAAAAAACTTTTGATGATGACTGGAGAGTCCTTAATTATTATTACTCATGATACTGTGTTACTTCATGGGGTTAATTAGAATTGATAGTGTTCAAATCCCCTTTGCAACTTGTACTTAACATCTTACCATTAAATCCTTCAACTACCTTGTCATGTGGTTGTGTGGCTTGCACAGAACCAAGGAATTAGCCAGTTACAAGGCTTGTACTTTCTCGTTAACATAAAAGCACCACTTTAATGTGAGTTTGCATGTGGTAATATATTTGGCAGCAGTTACAGGGGGGCTGGCTTTTGTTCGTCTTGACTAGAATTTATTTGCATTATTTTGATAGCAACTAGGTTGAATGTGATGTCATATATTTTGCTGTGGTATTATATTATTATCCTTCTATTGGTGGTAATATGTAACTACTCTATTTTAAGTATTTCACAATGGTTGTAAAATATTGCTTCATTTATGCAAGTATTTATTTTCTTTTTCTATAATTGTTGAATTGTTGAATAGGGAAACATTTTCATGTTTATTTGAGATTTTCCCTTTGTTTCTTTCCATATTGTAATTATTCTTGTTGTCTTGGATGACTATAATAGATGAGAGAGCTTAGTTTCAGTTGCTTTTATTATGGTAGTATCATTAAGATGGTTGTGCAGTTGTGCTTGGCACTATGGTCAAGTGCTTAGTTGTTCGGCGCTTGGTCACGGGTTCAAGTCCTAGAAACAAACTCTCTAGAAATCAGGATAAGGCTGCATACATTTGACCTTCTCCATACCCTGTTGAATGTGGGAGACTTGTGTATGTTGGGTACTATCTATTTTTTTATAACCTTACAAGTTTAGGGCATTTCCTATTTTCTAGGGTTCTGTCTGATTTAATGGTAGAATCAAAATTAAAAATCGATGGTGCTCCCCAAAATTAATGTAAAACAGAAACCTAATTTATCCATTTATGTTGAAGGTTGGAAAACCTAATTTCATGCTATTTATGTTTCTATGCTCTCTTACAATCCTATGTGTCATATGTTGGTAGAATATCTGAGGTGGTGGCATATTCCATCTGCAGCTCTTCATCCCTCTTTGTTTGCTTCTACTTTTGGTATTATGAAGTTAGCTTTTTATAGTATCATATCTCATAGCCATTAATATATCAAATCGATCTTTTTAAGTTCAAATTTAATTTCTATTGGTAAAATTCAGGGATGAAGAAGGATCTGATGAAGGATCAGAGGAATGGATTAACTTAAACATAGAGGTTGCAGATAATCTCATTCAACTGAAAGAAGAAGCAAATGTAGAAGAAGAAAATGAGATGAAGAGCAATACTAACAACAAAATGGAAAGACAATTTCAATGTATTGCTTCCATATATGAAGCAACTGAACTACCATTACCTATCACTGGTACCAATAAGAAGTAATACAAGTGAAGAGGGAAAGAAGATTTGTGTTTGGCATTTATATTTTTGTTGGATGTATTGCTTCTAGATGAAGCGACGGAACTACCATTACCTATCACAGTTACCAATAAGAAGAAAGACAAGTGAAGAGGGAAAGAAAATTTGTGTTTCACATTTATATTTCTGTTGGTAAGACCTAGTTAAATTCTTAATGAAAGCTTTCACCTATTTCTAATGTTTGGGAAGTTCAGTTTATGAGTTAGCTCTTCAAATTTTGAATTCATTTTATGAATAGGTACCATGAGCTTTTTCTGGAACAGTTAAATGCTAAAGATGTTGGAAGTCTAACATGATTGCAATCCCAAAGAAGAGTGTAGTTCAACACTTCTTCACTCGAGCTCCTGATGGAATCAATCGATTCGATATAACTTTTGTAGACGAGATTGTATGCTTTGGACCTTTAGGGGTTGTTACTGAAGGCACAAAAAAAAGAAACTTTGTGTTCAACATGGATGGAGCAAACATGTGAAAGAGAAAGGGTTGAAGGTGAAAGATACTTTTATTTTCTATAAGGTTAACTCCAGAAGAATATTAGCGGAGGATAAGAGGATGAAAATTGGACATATATTTTTCTGGTGAGTGTTTTTGTTATTTGTTAGTTACCACTATTCTAAATATTTGTACATTTCTAACTTTTTTAACATCTATTTGTAGGAATAGTCACCCTGGAGAACAATGAGCTGCCCTATGAATTGAGAGGATAAAGATACCAAGGGCTTTATGTTTAGAGAAGAAGTCGGCAAGAGTTCCATATGGATGAGTGTGCTGTATTGGGCGTAACGTAAGCCCTAAGTATTACTAGGCTAC
The DNA here is from genome assembly GCF_041222555.1 of Hakea prostrata. Classification (NCBI taxonomy): domain Eukaryota; kingdom Viridiplantae; phylum Streptophyta; class Magnoliopsida; order Proteales; family Proteaceae; genus Hakea; species Hakea prostrata. Next base: position 40,084,492 of record NC_142601.1, on the reverse strand, counting down.
AAATTATTGAGGCCAAGTGCCAACTTAGATTTCTAAATACGTTGAAGGAGAAAGTGTAACAATAGATGGTAGAACAACTAAGCAGGAAGAGAGGAAATGGAAAGATGATCTTGAAGAATGAGAACTAACCCTTTGTTATTCTGATACACTATTTGGTATTTCATTTAATGTCAAATGTTTATTTGTGGTGAACACATTGGAACTTTTTGCTCCCGACTCAGTGATAAATGAAGCATACTCAATGTTAGTGTGAAATGGTACGTTGGTATGTCTTTTACATTTTGAAGTTATCATTAATTTTGAATTTATTTATGAAGTTCACTACTTATGTGCTGTGCTGGTTTACAACTAGAAAGGGTCTACCTATCAAAATTAAATAAACCTCATTTCCTGAACGATGCAGAGGGCTTCTGGTGGAACCACTTTAGATCATCTATGAAGCTCTGATCTCTTCATTCATTTGGATTCCTGCGATACTAGAATTGATGGTTTTTTTTTGGGTGTATTACTAGGATTAATGTTTTCATGAACGCAAGTTGTATAAGACTACGAAAAGTGAAATGAATACTAGATGTAGAATTCAACCTATTGATGTTGCTGCTTTGTTCTGTTTTGTTTTCCTCCAATATGATCAGTGATGCTCAGAAGCATTAAAAAGTGGGGAAGGGTTGGAGCTAGTACCACTTGTTATAAGTTTAATCAATTTTTATTTTTGTTTCTATTTTGGAATTTTAATCTTGGTTCCTATACTTCAATTTCCAACAACTTTGGTGAGTAAAGGGAAAAATTGTGTTACAACCAAGAGTGTTGTAGCAAGGAGTCCTCTATGTCACATCCACCCAGCCGGTACCCTACCTGGCATACCGGGGGGGGGGGCCCACGTCGTGGAGGATGAGGTGGGGGGGAAATTTCCCCCGGTTTTAAAAAAAAAAAAATAAGAAAAAAAAAAAAAAAAAAAAATTTTTAAAAAAAAAGGGGTGGTGATGAGAAGAAGAGAAGAAGAAAAAAATATTTTGTGGGGGGGGAAAGAATAAAAAAAAAAAAAAAAAATATTTTGTGTGTAGGTGGAAATTTAATTTATTATATATAGTTGATATGTAGTTTTAAAATAAAAAGATTATTTTTTTTTTTTTTTTTTTAAAAAAAAAAGGAGTAATCAAACTAAGCTAATGTCTCTTCTAACTTATAAAGTGTATCTTCATAAACTAAACATGGCCACTTCCATTCCAAGGTAGGGCTAATCCTTGTAGGCAACATGATCACTTGAGGGATCTTCAGTGTAATCTTCATAACCGCTAGCACCTTGGGAGTAGTATGCCTCATCAGCTTGCGCTTCATAGTACTGGCCGTCATATTCTTCAGTACCAGCAAGATAATCTAACAAAGACATTTGCACAAAAAGGAGTGAATTTAAAATAACTCAGCAAAGCAAGTTATTCCACAACGACATAAATAACATGATAACAAAACATAGCAGATGCAATAAGATATGAAATAGACAATGCATGTATGAATCTAACTCTATGTATGTTGGTCTCTATAGGCAAACATGCTTAAATCATAGAAATACTTCTTTGGGTAGGTCATTCACTCTCCCTCAACCATCTAGACATCTTGGGCTCTGCCGGTGGTAGTTGGGTCCTGCATCCCTCGGGACATTCTATGGCTGGGGTTTAGGTCACCGCTCTCTCACATCACCATTGGTCTAAGTATTGGCGCATGTCAAGGAAAAGCCTAGCCAAATGCAAGTCATCTACTTTGTTATATCAACTTAGATCCAGATACGTCCATTCCTTGCCCCGAGTGATCCTTTCCGGTATCCTTCTCAGTAGAGTCAGCGTAGTGCCGGACTACGGACTCATAAACCCTATTGGTCATTCATAAATAATAGACGGGAAGCTCTCATGTCCTCTCACGGGTAGGCTACTGGTTTTGAGCGCCCATGAGCCCAAGTTTACTATTTGCAACCCTACCAACAAATGGCCCCCACGATGTGATTCATGTCCTCTCACGGGTCGGTTACCGGTCTTAAGCGCCCACAAATCCCCATTTCTACCACGGGTTACTCGGTCTCAATACCTTTCGGAATGGGGTCTGATATAACAGGGACATCTTAGCCAACACTGCTAGACAAGCCCTAGATATGATAACCAATAATCCAGGAAAGCGTCAAAGGGCACCATCAGAAATATCCCATACTATTTTCACTGATGTCCAAGGATAGGAATGTCAATAGAACATTCCCCAATCCCAAACCATACCTATTCAATCACATTTCTAATTTAGTCATAACATACACAACTGATATCTCATCATATAGAAAGATACATATAGACATGATCAATCAAATATGTAAATGACAGGAATAAGTATTCATAATAACAAAGGAATATATGAACAAGGTACTACTGTACTTGAAGAACTTACAACAGTCATATCCTACTAAGAAAATACAAGAATGGTAGTAAATCTAAGAAAATTCACAAAATAGAAACTAAGATTCACACAATCTATGTTATTATGGAAACAACTATCCTTACCTTAAATAGATTCGAAGATACTCCGGAGATCAAAGAGACCAGCATCAGGAGAAAGCCCTAGAAGATTGGAGATCAAACGGATCAAATCGGACGAAGGACACAATGCTGTCCATGCCTAGTAGACTAGGCTGGCTGACTGGTCCAGTCGACTAGGTCAGTCAACCAGTGAAACAAGACCCGCAGCCAAAAGCTGAATTTTGATCCGGAACCCAACTTCCAGGATTCGAAACACTCTGAAATTTCAAGGAATCTAAGGAATCGTAATCTAAGACTAACTAGCAAAGATTAAACATCAAACAAGGATCAAAACCATGACTTTCTAATTTTGATCAAAGCATGGTTTTCAATGAAAACAACCATGGATGCGAAGGAGGATGAAGGATCATGCCAAGAGGATCATTAGAAATAGATCATAGATGAATATTATCATATAATCAGATCTAATATGCTAGAGAAATCAATTTAAAAGAATGATCATGCCTTCATGAAGAGATCATAAGAAACATGGCTAGAATCAAGTATGATGATCATAGCATCAAATAGAATGAATGGAGGTTCATTCTAAATCATTAGAGACTGTAGAAGAGGTGCTGGCAAGGTTGCAATACCTTCTTCATAATCACAGTAGTAAGAACTTGATCTTGCAAGAGTAAATCAATAAGAAAACAAGAGATTACTAACCTTGAAGATGAATAAGAGATGAGGAACTATAGATCTTGCAAGGGTTCTTCACAACCACCAAGGAGAGGCTTTGAGAGAGAGGCTTCCCACATTCTCAAAGAGTTCTAGCAACAAAGGAGCTAAGAAACATGAAATCTACTTAAATAGAGCATCAAAAGACCTATAAATAATATTTTCTCGGATCTTGACAGCAACTGGCAGCCTGAGCTGGTCGATTGGCCAGTCGACTAGGGCAGTCGACCAAGCTAGGACAACAAGCCTGACACAGGAATTGAGGGCCTAAATCAACTCAAAATCAGGTGGGCTTCTTCCTACTCAACAATTGACTTATCTATGTCAGAGAATTACCTTCAAATCATGTCTAAGTAGGCCTTAGGTTCATCAACTAATCTCTCCTTCTTCAAGGTATAGTTTCTTATCAAACACTGCCAAAGCTTCCAAATTTGGAGCATCATCATCAATCTCCATGGGTTCGGGGTCAAACACCATGTCTTCTATTAAGAGGGGCCATTGTTGTCTTCTTCCTTCACTTCAGGTCTTCGGACCTACAAACAACAAGGTTTCCGGATCAAGGTTAGGGCTGGGGTTCACATTCACCCCCCTTAAAGGGAATTTCGTCCTCGAAATTGAAAGCTTATTTGGGCTTTCAAAGAGATGAGGAAACTTCTCCTTCATGTCTTCTTCCTTTTCCCAAGAAGCTTCTTCAGAGGTGTGATTCTTTCACCAAATCTTTACCAAAGGGATGGTATGATTCTGCAACTGTTTGTCCTTCTTGTCTAGGATTTCGGCTGGCTCTTCATCATAGGAAAGACCAGCACTAGGTCCTTCAAGTGCTTGCTGTAGTATGCATTCTAGATTCTCTATGTACTTCCGAATCATCGAAACATGAAACACATTATGAACTCCAACAAGAGATGGGGGTAAGGCCAAACGGTTTGCGATGGGTCCAACCTTTTCAAGAATCTCGAAAGGTCTGATGAAGCGAGGGCTAAGCCTTCCTTTAACATTGAAGCTCATCACACCTTTCATAGTTGATACCTTTAGGAAAACTTTTCCCCAACTTGGAGTTCCAAGTCGGTCCTTCTCTTATCCTCATTGGATTTTTGTCTTGACTGAGTAGACTTAATCCTTTCTCTTATCATATCAACCATCGCACTTGTAGCTTCAATCATTTCCGGACCTAAGACTTTTCTTTCACTGATCTTAGTCCAATACAAGGGTGTCCTACAAGTGTTACCATACAAAGCCTTGAATGGAGCCATGCCTATTGTTGCTCGGTAACTATTGTTATAGGCAAACTCAACCAAAGCTAAGTGTTCATCCCAATTGCCACCCATATCCACAACACAAGATCTAAACATATCTTCCAAAATCTGAATTGTCTGCTCAAATTGTCCATCAGATTGTGGATGATGAGCCGTACTCAAATTCAACTGGGTTCCCAAGGCTTTTTGCAAACTATTCCAAAACCTTGAGGTGAACCTAGGATCATGATCAGAAACAATACTCACCGGCACTCTGTGCAGATGAACCACATTGTCCACATAAAGCCTAGCTAGTTTATCCAAGGTATGAATAATCTTCATAGGAATGAAATGGGCTGATTTGGTCAACCTATCAACGATTACCCATACCGTATCATTACCTTTACTTGTCCAAGGCAAGCTAGTCACGAAGTCCATAGAAATGTCTTCCCACTTCCAACTAGGAGCAGGAAGGGGCTGAAGTAATTCAGATGGAGGTTGACAAACGGCCTTCACACATTAACAAGTCTCACACTTGGCCACAAAATCTTCCACATCAACCTTCAAACCAATCCACCAAAAATGTTCTCTTAGACCTTTGTACATCTTGGTACTTCACAGGTGTACTATGAAAATTGACTGGTGTGCTTCCTTCAAAATCTCTTTCTTGATTTCATCAACTACAGGCACACAAAGTCTTCCTTTAAACAATAAAGCATCATCCATAGACATACTAAAATCAAGGTCCAACTCAGGATTCAAAGAAATATTCTCAATCTTCTCCTTTCGATTCCTGATCATAACTTTGCAGAGCAACAATTCTATCTCTGAGGGTGGATCTTGCCGTCATGGCAGAAAGAACAAATTCTGAACCTCCAGGAACAATTTCCAATCCAAGTTTTGAAATAAAAAAAATCAATGGTTGACTTAAAGCATTCGAATCCAACTCTTTTCTTTTACTTTTCCTGCTAAGAGCATCAACAACCACATTCGCCTTACCAAGGTGATACTGAATGTCATGGTCATAATCAGAGACCAATTCTAACCATCTTCTTTGTCTCATATTTAACTCCTTTTGGGTAAAGAAGTATTTCAAACTTTTATGATCTATGAAAATAGCAATTTTTCTCACCGTATAGGTAATGTCTCCAAATCTTCAAAGCGAAGACAACGGCCAAGTTCTAAATCATGAGTGGGGTAATTCCGCTTATATTCCTTTAATTGCCAAGAAGCATAGGCTACCACCTTACCATGTTGCATAAGAACGCAACCCAAACCAATCTTTGACGCATCAGTGTAGACTGTCAAACCACCATAACTATTAGGTATAGTCAAAACCGGGGCACTTGTCAATCTATCTTTCAACTCTTGAAAATTCTTCTCACATGCGTCGGTCCACTAAACTTCTCTTCTTTTCTAGTTAGCTTAGTCATAGGGGCAGCCAACTTAGAAAAACTCTCAATAAATCTTCTGTAGTATCCCGCCATTCCTAGAAAGCTTCTTATTTCCGTCACGGTCTTCGGTCTTTCCCAATCGGCAACTATTTGTACCTTCTCAAGATCAACACGAATACCTTTGGCTAAAACCAGATGGCTGAGAAATACTACCCTTGAGAGCAAAAAATAACATTTGCTAAACTTAGCATAAAGCTTCTTTCTCTCAACCTTTGCAACGTGAAATTTAAAGGTTTCACATGCTCTTCCTCACTCTTCGAGTAAATCAAGATGTCATCAATGAAGACGATCACAAACTCGTCAAGCACATCATGAAATACTCAGTTCGTGAGATCCATGATCACAACATGAGCATTAGTCAAACCAAAGGCATAACTTTAAACTCATAATGACCATATCTTGTTCTAAAAGCTGTCTTGAAAATATCACTAGACATCACTTTCAACTAGTGATATCCAGATCTTAGATCAATCTTTGAGAACACGACTGCACCTTTCAACTGATCAAAAAAGATCCTCAATTCGGGGCAGCGGATATTGATTATTGATGGTCAACTTGTTCAACTCCCGGTAATCAATGCATAGATGCATGCTACCGTCCTTCTACTTCACAAACAAAATCGGAGCTCCCCAAGGTGATACACTAGGCTTTATAAAACCTCTAACTAAGAGATCATTCAGTTGGTTTTGTAGTTCCTTCAACTCAGTAAGTGCCATTCTATACGGGGCTTTAGATACTGGAGCAACTCATGGAATCAAATCAATAAAAAATTCAATGTTCCTATTAGGAGGCAATCCTGATAGATCATCCGGGAAAACACCCACAAAGTCACTAACAACCATGACTTCTTCAAGCTTCTTCTCTTCCTTGACCTTGCTTCTAGGTGAAGCACTTTCCACTAATGCACATATTATCATCAATGACGTCAAAGTCTTCTTACTAATTATTCCCTTCTCACCTTGAAATTCAAAAACTGAATTCCCACAAATCTGAAACTGAATCCTCTTTGAAGAACAAAGGATTACATCATTATGGGCTGTCAACCAATCAATTCCCAAAGTGACATCAAAGTCCTTCATGTCAAGAAATACTAGATTAGCCTTCATATTCTTTTCACAACCCGAAACATGACATTCTTCTAACCCTTTATCTAGTGTCACAACACATCCAATAGGATTTCTAATCATCAAACGACCAAATAGGTTCTTGGGTGTTAGGTTAGTATTCTTAACAAATGCATATGAAATGAATGAATGAGATGCACTCGTATCAAATAAAACAAATGCAGGTATATAAGTGACTAACAATGTACTTGTTACCACATCATGGTTCACATCTTGATCAGTACCAGATATACTAAACACTATTCGAGAAGGAGGGGCAAGATCACTCTTCGATGTAGTGGCGGAGTACTAATTTGGCTTCTTAGGGCAAGCACGACCGAAGTGTCTAGTTTGCTTATAGAGAAAGCAAACAGGGTCCCTTAGTCCAACTGGAGTCGCTGCAACAAGGGGCTTCTAAACCATGGGTCTAGGATTCACATTCCCAGGCCGAGAAGATTGAATATTCACTGCAGTTCTATTTCCACCAAACTGACTATGCTGATCGGCATGAGCAAAACCAAAACACTGACCTACGCTCCTAGGCTGAAAAGTAGGAGTAGGATAAGTTGTAGGTCTAATAAATCACCGGTCAGTACGATCAACCAATCCAGGATTCCTTGATTGCCATGGCCTTTGAACATGAGCACTTTCTTTTTCAGTTTCTTCCAGCTTCTTCGAGTTCTGTATAATCTTGGCATAACTCTCAATAGGGAGGACAATGAGGTATGCTTTGATTGCAGGCCACAAACCTTTGAAGAATTTCTTTGCCTTAGAATGATCGGGCTTTATAGAATCAGGGGCAAAGAAGAAAAGTTCTTCAAACTTTTGTTGGTAGTGCAGCACAGACAGAGAACCTTGGACAAGAGCCATAAACTCGCTTCGTTGTCATCTTTCACCGCTTCTAGGAAATATTCTTACAAAAGGCTTCCTTGAATAATTCCCAAGTCACAACACCAACATGCAATTCTTCTAGAATAGGCCGGGTGGAGGTCCACCAAGCATCGGCTTCATACTAGAGCTTCTGCTCGACAAACAGAACCTTCTGTGCATCAAAACACTGTAGATTACGGAAAGCCTTTTCTAATTCCCGTAGCCACTTATTCGGAAATAGAGTATCTTTCGAGACACTAGTGAAGGTAGGCACTTGCAACTTCAAGAAACTCTCCATCAGTCGGGTATGAGGAGTTACAGCTAACCTTTCCGCATTCGGGACTGCGGCATTAGGGTTTCCATTCACATCACTACGAGTCTCATTATGAAGAGTCATGAAACCCATCATCATCTGATTGAACTGGTTAGCTTGTTGCTGCATCATATTGCCTATGATGTTGGCAATAACATAGAAGCTTCCTACATTCGGGGCACTGGGTATGTCATTAGCAGTTTGATCATTAGCATGAGTTTGTTGATCAGAACCACAATTAAGTACCTCTTTTCATTCCCATTGTTGTTGGACCCAACATGACGATTTCTTAAAACAACCATTTTGCAAAACCGAAAGATATCAAACACCGAAAATCGAAGATTTGTCAACAACCACTTGACTAAATGATTAGGACATTTAAATCATACTTAAAATCATCAATATAGTCATCAAACAAACAATCATTGGTCAAAAATTACAAATTTCCAACAATAACCAGCAATTAAGCATTCAGCCCACAGCTGGTTGATTGACTGGTTGACTAGGTAGTCAACCAAGTAGTCGACCAAGCCTGTGCTGCACACGAAAATTAGGTTTATAAGTGGTCTTTCCCTCTTCAAAACTCATTCATACTCATTAGCTTTGAGGGAGGGCTTTGGAGAAAGGTCTTGTAAGGATTCTCAAGGTGATTCCAAGTTGTTTAGAGCTGCAACAGCAACAACACAACTTACTTTGATCAACTACTCAAGGTAAACACTATTCATCTTCTTCTCATATCATGTTCTTCACTTAGATTTCTTGAAAAACTAGGATATACTTGCTGTTCTAGGTTAAAAACATGACTATGCATACTTAGCAACATAATCCCATAGTTTTATTACAATGCCAAGCCTTAAACATCAATCACTAACACAAACAAGCATTCTTTCATTGTTAACGCAACCGAAAATCCCCAATTTGGTAGAATTTTGATTACTCTCAATCCGCAAGGAATTTTAACTCGAATAAGTTGCTACAAGCTTGATATGATATGCTAGATGTGCACATGCAATTTTTTTTGAATCAATTCCAACATTTCCAAAAATCCAAATTTGACTTAAAATGCAAAAATCCCTATTTTATAGTTGTTGATTTGACTTTAGACCGAGATTTTGATGGATTTTCTTCAAATAAACCTTCTTAGCATGTTATTCCAAGTATTATGCATATGCTAGTATGTTCAAATTTCAATTTTCCAAAATAAAATTTTTTCAAAAAATTACGAAAATGCCCTTCTTGCTGAATTTTTCATAATAATATTGAAATTCAACTTCTTTCATCAATTCTACAGATATACACATCATCCCACCAAGAGGACGACAAATTGGTGCTAAGGAGAGGTAGAGGCAGGGGTAGAGTACCGTTACAACCACAGGTTGAGGTCATTGATCGGCACCGCTTTACCACACCACAGGCGAAGTTCTTGCATGAGGTGTACTTTGGACATTGCCGCATCGAGTATGGTTGGTTACTATGACTACGGGAGCTTCGGACTTTTAGGATCAAACAGAGGTTCGATGTCATGCAGTGGACACACTTGTTCATCGAAGATCTACCGGTATATTTGGAATTAGTGAGGTCGTTCTACAACAATCTTATATCATTCGAGGAGGGTTTAGGGGTGGATCTTCTTCAGCTGGTCGTAGTGAGTCGGTCTGAGAGACACGGACCCACTTCACTACACGTACAATTGGCAGAGATTTTCGAGTACCTTTCTATCCACATGCTTGTGTATGGATACCAGCTAGTGCCGCGTTGGACAAATATCTTCTTCCTTTCAAGCTTCATGAGATTTGTGCTACGCTTCAGGACGATGATCGCTATTACCATCCACGGATTAGTGGTAGGATGACTCCTTCGGCTAGGGTCATCGGTCGGATCATGGGTCGGAACATCATTCCTTAAGCCAGTCATCACCATAAGGTGTCAGTGATGGAGGCTTTAGTCATCTACCGGATCTACATGGGGTTCGAGATAAGTCTAGCTTTCATCATTTAGAACGCCAGGATAGAGATCATTGAGCATCCGGGTACAAGAAACCATTGCTTTGGGTGACATCTGACGCTCATCTTTAGGCACTTCGGGATGAGACTAGAGGACACAGATATGATTACTAGAGATCTAGGCTATCCCATCGGTACGGGGACCATTGGACTTATACAGCTAGATCATGTTGAGAGGTCTCCGGGTCCAGAGGAGGAGGATGAATAGGAGTACGAGGATGAGAAAGTCCTAGTGGATGAGGGATATGTTGGTACAAATATTGATGATCAGGTAGGAGATGGCATGGAGATGCACGAGGATGATCTAGATGATCATAAGATTCTTGCACCATTGTATTTCAAGGTCGGAGGTCCATCACACACAGTTCCAGAGACTTCGGATCTATGTGCTTAGATGCGATCCATGACTTCCATGCTGGAGAGGATGGAGGTTAGACTTGAGCAGATGTATAGTATGCATGAGAGGATGGAGTTGAGACAGGTACAGATGGAGTCGAGACAGGAGCAGATGGAGTCGAGACAAGTGCAGATGAAGTCTCAGCTCACTCAGATTGCAGATGATGTTATGACACTCAAAGATTAGAGACGGTATCCTAAATAGATTGTACTAGGATTTCATTTTATGCTTTATTAGATGTAACTCTTTGTAAAGCTTTCCTAATATAATGAAGTTCACTTTGTTATTGTATATTATGGACTTTCTTTATTGCATTAAGTGATGTTTGTTAAATCATAGTTATTGTATATTATTCAACAAGTTATGCTTCATTAATTAAGTTTCTAGGTCAAGTAATCTATTATTCACATCTAAGAATACTTGAGTCACTTTTGGATTTATGACTCAGGAATGTTTCATTATTGCTTTCTGTTGTTAGGATTACCTTGAACTTTGGGCTTTGATACCACTCTATCACATCCACCTAGCCGGTACCCTACCTAGCATACCCAAGTGTGTGATCCACAGCCCCAAAGATCAAGTATCGAGGAAATCATCCTCCCACATATACAATAACATACTCATGAATAAGATATAATCAAAGTAACATTATATAAACAATGAGATCAAGATAAGAAGAAGAGAAGAAAAAAAACAATCAGAGTGCGGAAAGAATGATATATATAAATCAAATTGTAGAGTGTGTGGAAAAGTCACTTCACAACTATAGCGGAAATGTAGCTCAAAACTAAAAAGAAGATTACAACCGATTTCCAAAAGAAAGGAAAGAAAAGAAGTAATCAAACTAAACTAATGTCTCTTCGAACTTATACAGTGTATCTTCATAATCATAAACTAAAGAAACTAAAAACGGCCACTTCCACTCCAAGGTAGGGCTAATCCTAGTACACAGCATGATCACTTGAGGGATCTTCAGTGTAATCTTCATAACCGCTAGCACCTTGGGAGTAGTATGCCTCATCAGCTTGCGCTTCATAGTACTGGCTGTCATATTCTTTAGTACCAGCAAGATAATCTAACAAAGACATTTACACAAAAAGGAGTGAATTTAAAATAACTTAGCAAGGCAAGTTATTCCACAACAACATAAATAACATGATAACAAAACATAGTAGATGCAATAAGATATGAAATAGACAATGCATGTATGAATCTAACTCTATGTATGTTGGTCTCTATAGGCATACATGCTTTAAATCATAGACCCATACTTCTTTGGGTAGGTCATTCACTCTCCCTCAACCATCTAGATATCTTGGGCTCTTCCGGTGGTAGTTGGGTCTTGCATCCCTCGGGACATTCTATGGCTGGGGTTTAGGTCACCGCTCTCTCACATCACCATTGGTCTAACTATTGGCGCATGTTAAGGAAAAGCCTAGCTAAATGCAAGTCATCTACTTGGTTACATCAACTTAGATCCAGAAACGTCCATTCCTCGCCCTAGGCGATCCTTTCCGGTATCCTTCTCACTATAGTCAGTGTAGTGCCGGACTACGGACTCATCAACCCTATTGGTCATCCACAAATAATAGACGGGAAGCTCTCATGTCCTCTCACGGGTTGGCTACTAGTCTTGAGCGCCCATAAGCCCAAGTTTACCATTTGCAACCCTACCAACAAATGGCCCCCACAATGTGATTCATGTCCTCTAATGGGTTGGTTACCGGTCTTGAGGGCCCACAAATCCCCATTTCTACCATGGGTTACTCGGTCTCAATACCCTTCCAAATTGGGTCTGATATAACAGGGACATCCTAGCCAACACTTCTAGACAAGTCCTAGGTATGACAACCAATAATCTGGGAAAGCATCAAAGGGCACCATTGGAAATATCTCATTCTATTCCCATTGATGTCCAAGGACAGAAATGTCAAAAGGACATTCCCCAATCCCAAACCATACCTAATCAATCACGTTCCCAATTTAGTCATAACATACACAATTGATGTCTCATCATATAGAAAGATACATATAGACATGATAAATCAAATATGTAAATGACTGGAATAAGTATTCATAATAACAAAAGAATATATGAACAATGTACTACTGTGCTTGAAGTACTTACAACAGTCATATCCTACTAAGAAAATACAAGAATGGTAGTAAATCTAAGAAAATTCCCAAAATAGAAACTAAGATTCACGCAATCTATGTTATTATGGAAACAACTGTCCTTACCTTAAATAGATTCGAAGATATTTTGGAGATCAAAGAGACCAAGTCCAAAGTTAGCAAATAAACCCTAAACAAGCATAGATACAATATCAGGAGAAAGCCCTAGAAGATTGGAGGTCAAGCGGATCAAATCGGACGAAGGACACAATGTTGTCCATGCCTGGCAGACTGGGCGGGCTGACTGGTCCAGTTGACTAGGTTAGTCGACCAGGTGAACAATACCCGCAGCCAAAAGCTGAATTTTGATCTGAAACCAACTTCCGAGATTCAAAACACTCCAAATTTTCAAGGAATCTAAGGAATAGTAATCTAAGACTAACTAGAAAAGATTAAACATCAAACAAGGATCAAAACCATGACTTACAATTTTGAAAACATGACTTTCTAATTTTGATCAAAGCATGGTTTTCAATGAAAACAACCATGGATGCAAAGGAGGATGAAGGATCATGCCAAGAGGACCATTAGCTATAGATCAAAGAAGAATAATATCATATAATCAGTTCTAATATGCTAGAGAAATCAATTTAAAAGAATGATCATGCCTTCATGAAGAGATCATAAGAAACATGGCTAGAATCAAGTATGATGATCATAGCATCAATAGAATGAATGGAGATTCATTCTAAATCATTAGAGACTGTAGAAGAGGTGCTGGCAAGGTTGCAATACCTTCTTCATAATCATAGTAGTAAGAACTTGATCTTGCAAGAGTAAATCAATAAGAAAACAAGAGATCACTAACCTTGAAGATGAATAAGAGAAGAGGAACTATAGATCTTGCAAGAGTTCTTCACAACCACCAAGGAGAGGCTTTGAGAGAGAGGCTTCCCACATTCTCAAAGAGTTCTAGCAACTAAGGAGGCTAAAAAACACGAAGTCTACTTAAATAGAGCATCAAAAGACCTAAAATAAGATTTTCTCGGAGTTTGACAGGAGCTGACAGCCTAAGCTGGTCGACTGGCCAGTCAACCAGGGTAGTCGACCAGGCTAGGACAGCAAGCCTGACACATGGAATTGAGGGCCTAAATCAACTCAAAATCAAGTGGGCTTCTTCCTACTCAACAATTGACTTATCTAGGTCAGAGAATTACCTTCAAATCATGTCTAAGTAGGCCTTAGGTTCATTAACTAATCTCTCTTTCTCCAAGGTGTAGTTTCTTATCAAACACTGCCAAAGCTTCCAAGTATAGAGCACCATCATCAATCTCCATGGGTTTGGGGTCAAACACCATGTCTTCTATTGAGAGGGCTCATAGTTGTCTTCTTCCTTCACTTTGGGTCTTCGGACCTACAAACAACAGGGTTTCCGGGTCAAGGTTAGGGTTGGGTTTCACACTTTATGTGGTAAGATTCATTGGAGTGCGAGTGGCTCGATTTACTGTTCTGTCCTTGCTATCTTCTTCCCCTACCTTTCAAGAACACTGTTATTCTCCTATTTGTTTCATAGCTGAATGCTGAATAATTAGGTTTTTGATTGCTGATGGTAGCCTTACTAATTTTTTGAGGAGATTACCTTGTTATAGTTTCAATGCTTTCTAATTGGTTGATATCAATCTGCTATTTGTGTTTCAAAATTCCATGGATTTTGCTGAGATGGTTTTTCAGCATTTTTTATCTGCATGCATTTGCTGCTGAATTTTGAATGCTTACTCAACACAACTCAACTCCTTCGTGCAACGATGTTTTAAGTGTGCTGGCCCAATAATTTTGTTCTCCAATACTGTTAGTTAGCATTTATGAATCTTGCTTTATAATTCCATGACTTTTTTTTTTTTTTTTGTCTGTTCGTCTTATAACTAAATTTTTGTAGTGCTGATGGGTGTTAAGGCTTCTGATATTCTGAGTGTTTTGGGTTAATCTTATGACTTTGATGGTAGAGATCTGCATGGGAATGAGTAGACTTTATTGTGCCGTCAGTTTATTCACATATATGTTTTATTCAATTTCTTTCACCAAGCAATGTTATAATCATTATGTCATTGTTAAGATCTACTTCATTTTAACTAGATATGCATCAAGTAACCTTAACTCTTGCTCGAATAGTTGGTTCTGCACTTGGGCCTCCATATAGTTCATCAATCCCATTGAAGTCTTTGAGATTGTGAGTTTTGACTTAGTAAGCAATTTCATAATTTTTTTAATGGGATTCAAAGAATCATCTTTTCAGTTTTTTTCTTCCATGTGATTCATTAATCTTCTCTTTTATTAATGTTCTCCTCAATTATCAGTAAATTTTATGTCATTTGCTCCTGCCACTACATATTGTGCAGGAATTCATCAATTTGCTTCAAGTTTTTGAATTTTTTCCCTTTTATCTATATCATGGTAGGAAGAGATCAGTGGTGATCACTGACATTGCACTTTCTTGTAGTTGTAGATCAACGAAACTAAGTATTTTGTTTTTAAGTCGTACATTGGGTTGATTTTTGAGTTGAGTCACTTAGACTCATGGTTTTATAGATGTATATAATCGATGGCGTGTAATACCACTAGTTGCAACGGTTATGGATTGAACCCGGATGTTGTAGAGACCATGTAAATGGATGTGAACTTTAAATAATAGATTGTTTTTTATGTATTGAATTTTTCATATGAGCCTCCTCCGTTTTCATTGGAAATTCAACGCATCCCCCTCAAAATTGAAGCATTACAAAATGCCCCACTACATTTAACATTGTCAACTTTCCATTAATTTTAACTTTGATTTTACACCCTCATTTGATAAATTTATTTGAAATCCTAAAGAATTTTACACTAGCATCCTCCATTTCTATTGGAAACAAACACTTGACACCTCCCCATAATCAAAATCTTACAAAGCCCCCTCCACACTTCACACGGTCAGTTTTCTTTTAGTCGTAAATTTGAACTAACTTTTTTACCCACCATTAATAAATTCATATAAATATTAAGTAATATTTTTACTATTCATTTGAAATCCTAAATAATATTTTTAATGTCACAATATTAACCTAGATTAAATGACTGAAATTTCCTCCAATTAAAAAACTCTTGTATGATCATTTTATCACTGTATGGTCAATATGGTCATATTAATAAATTAATTTGAATCTAATAAGTTAATTATGTACCTTTGTGAAGGGCATTTTGTAAGTTTTTATTTTTATTTTGGAGGGGGTGCGTCCTTTTTCCAATGAAAACAAATGGAGTTCATGTAAAAAAAAAATATTATAAATATTAGGGATAATTATTGTTGTCCCTTTGTATTATAGTTTTATTACTAAAAGAACCCTACTCTTTATGAAATTACTATTGCCCCCTGGTTCTAATAGTATTAAGCGACTGTTATGGTTGAATGATTAATGTCTATTTTGCGCTTTTATAAATTTGATACTATTAAACTGGAAAGTAAATATTAAAATAAAAAATAGCACAAAAAATTAGGAATTACTATTTTTTTTATTAACAAATTGAAAATACATATATAAATTTGAAAATGAGTTTTTTTTCTCCTTTCTTTTATCTCTTTCTTTTGACTAGAAAAGAAGATTATTTAATTAGGTTTAAGTTTTCTGAGGATAGTAATATAATTTAATATAAATGCAAATAAATAATATAAAATGTACAATTAATTTGGGATTTGTAAATAAATAAAATATGACATGTCATCATTTAATTAACGGAGTTTAACGGTAAGGGGCAATAGTAATTACAAGCAAAGTTGAAGGTTGAATAAGTAATTCCAAAAAATATAGGACAAAGTAGTAATCAAGCTATTATACGGGGGGCAATAGTAATTATCCATAAATATTATGTAGGATTTCAAATAAAATTTATCAAGTGAGGGTAAAATTGTAAAAACAAATTTGAAACTAATAAAAACTTAATGGTGTTAATTGTGGAGGGGGATTTTGAAAGGTTTCAATTTCAAAGGTGTGGTGTTGAGTTTCCAATTGAAACGGAGGAGGCCTGTGTAAAAAATTCTTATGTATTTAATCTTCAGGAGTATTTCTATTCACTAACTCAGAAAACCAAATGAACTTAGACATCTTCACAAGGGTGCGAACATCTACGTTTAAGTCTATACGCTTTCATCTAAATGTGGATGTCCATAGTATGTTGTGTCATGACAAAGCTAAGGCACTTATGCTAGGGCCAAAATTGTTGTCTTGGTTGTTAATAGCAGAATCCATGAGTGCATGTTTTCTCTTCAAAGATGGCCAGGGATAAATTTTAATGAATCTCAAGACTTTGGTTGAATGTAAAGATTGAGAAAAACATTGATGGAATCGGTTATTGTTATGAACTAATGATGTAAACAGATAGCCAAAATCTACTAGGGGTTTTATCTACCCACCCAAAAAAATGTAGGGGTTTTATTTCTTAAAAAGTTAAACGAAGGGTTTCATTACATTGACATTTTGCTTCCAAATCCCACCATAAGTGGTTCTCTTTTTGAATTGGTCAACATTCGTTAGGATTATTATTATTATTATTTTTCTTGGACTATGTTATTGCCAAACTATAATTATAAGGATGGAAGGACCCGCATAATATACCTCCAAACCCAACTCTATCTTCCTATAAATTCTAAGGAGGGTGTTAAGTGTGATTCGGTGCTCACCAGTGTTTGCAAACTAGATCTATCAATTCGACTTAAACCATGCTAGGCCCTATCCTATTTTCATTGATAATCCCATGCGGGGACAAGATGCAAATCAAGGTATATCTTCTGTAAAGCAAATACAGAAGTTGACAATCACTCCAATGGTCATCCTATACCTCCTCTCTCCTGTTCGCTCCAGATGAATGTCAAATATTTTAAACGCATTGTCTGTGAAAACATTCATAACCCGAGAGTGGTTCAGATCACTAACTCGTGAGCAACGAGTCGTGCCTACCTCTCGTTAGGATGTGTGGATTGATCGTTGTAGTGATTATCATGTCTTATAGAATTTTCTATACAGAAGACACACTTGAAGCCATCCTTGGAAGCTGTAGGATGACAGTTATAGGGATTACCATCATGCTTTCAAGAAAAACATGTTTAGACATGAAACCATCAATTCCCTGGATGGAAATATCTAGCTAAGCTAGAGAGTGTTAATGATTCCCAATATATAGTGCTCGGAGTTTGTTGAGTAGGTGCTAGTCTTTGGGTAAAACTCCATGATAATCAAATACATCAGCAGCAGAGGACGAGGGGAAAAATGAGAACCAAAAGAGCCAAGTTACCAAAGGAAAGAAAACAAGCAAGGTTGGAGTGAGTATCACACAATGGGTGCTTTTTATATCATGCTTTACAATCATATTATCATACTATTATATAAAAGTAGAACCTTAATTGAGTTATGATATGTTCTTTCACTAAACCAAAATACCTTTCCACCATAACAACTACCTTTTCCTCATTGAATATACCATTCAACCCCCCTCCCCCCCGCGTAATAGCCATTATCACTCCACCAGCAAAATGTCCCATCTATCCTTAAGAGGATTTCTCAAGAGATTTACCTCTTCAACTAACGCCCTCTCACCCACACCTTATGTATCTTCACCAACCTCCCTTATTTCTCTTTTGTAAATATTATTTACAACAAAAAAGTTTTTCACCATATTTCATCCTCTCTAAAAATATGCGTAATAACTACATCAATCAACTTAAATAACTCATAAATGTTTAAAATTTTGAAAACACAAATGAAAAATAGATAATGTAAGCTTGATCATTAATTTGTTATCCTCCAAAAAGAAAATATTTATATAATTACATTATTTAAAAAAACAATAAAACCTAACGCACGTGAAATTATACTAGTTTAGTCAAAAAGCTATATTTGTGAATTTAAAGCTATATTAGGTTAGTGTTAAGAATGTTTTGAGTTCCGTTTCAAATGTTTTGGGGACCGTTTGGAATGTTTTGAGCTCCGTTTCAATTGTTTTGGAGTCCGTTGTAGCTAAAAAATGGTCGAGAGAGAATATAAATATGACACAAAGCTTGGTAATTTGACGGGCCTTCATGAAACCAAGGTTGTCCTAGATGTGGGATGGACTTGGATTTAACAACTTTTCTTGGGTAAACGATTTGTATTAATATTTTATTTATTTTAGTTATTTCATTTTAGCATTTAAAAAGTGACTTTTATTTGAACTATGTGAATGAGGTCTATGCTTTTACCCAAAAAAACAAAGCATTAGGTCTGTGTCTCCCTCATTCTGTCTTCTTTTCTGTTTTCATCCACTTCAGCAACAATAAGGTAAGGGATGGAGTTTGTGGAGCTCGTGGAGTTGGAGAGTTTGTCTACTTTTAATGTGTCTGATTATATATGGCATGATAAGAACAATGTAAAAATATATCTGAAGAAGCATCCCTGAAATGTTAGATTTCTGTATTGATGCGAATAAGTTCTTTCGCACTGCGGCACTGCCTATATTTCTTCTTCTGTTTGTCCAATAAGATTTTGATCTTTGTTGATAGCTCATGGTTATGCAGTTTAATATGTCTTCCTGTTATCAGAGGGCTTATAACCTATATTGTATGGTATTTGAAGGCTTTAGCAGTTTTCACTTTTGCAAATCAAGCTGGTCTCAACATGCTTGAGACAACCTTGGTTGCCCCTCATGACATGACTCTTGAAAGGATATTTGATGATCATGGGCGTAAGACACTGTGCTCATACTTTCCGCAGATAATGCAGCAGGTTCAGCTTTGACCCTTCGATAAATTACGCTACCTGATCTGAAAAATGTTCTAAGAAATCGAATTGAGTATTTCAGTGAAAAGAAAAATAAATACATGTTTCCAGTTATCAGTGAAGAACCTTTAGAGTCCAATATCCATTTATTCAAACTCCATTAATAGGCCAGCCTGAAATTGAACTGTTTTGGCTGTTTGAAGCACCCCATACTTACTGTTACTCAGCGCCAGCGCCTGCTAATGGAGACTCTGAGACATCAAGTTTAAGCATTCTATTTTTTTTTCTTTTTTCTTTCTGTTACATGCTTAATTTACTCTGCTATTTTTAAATGAGTGTCATTCTTACATGTCAGTTAATCAATCATATCGGATCAATGATTTACCAGGAGGACATGCGGTCTGAGGTTTGTATATCTCCTTTTAATGTATTTTTTTCCGGCTGTAATTTATATCCGTGTCTCTGTGGTATCCAACCTGTCTAAAATCCCCATTTTCTTTATTCATACTCAACCTCTCTAGGTTTGTGTTGCAGGATCCATGGTGATTGTGTGGAAGAAATTTTTGTACATCATCCGAACCCAGGAGATCCTCCTCTATTTGGGAAAGTAAAATTTAGACCAGCATTGACGATAAAGTATTTGATCAACGGATTGACTGCTACCAGAAGACGTCTCTGGTGTAAGCGTTTTGACCCAAGAAGCCAAGGGCGGTGGAGGAAGGGCAAGGTGTCTAGGATTTAAAAGAAAAAGAAAAAAAAAAGAATTTGTAATGTAATGAAGTATTCTTCAGTACCTAAACAAATGGAAGAATCCTTTTGACTAAGAGTGATGTAGAAAATTTCTGCTACACCAGCATCATGAAAAGATTCTCTTCCATCGTTATGTAACCTATTCAAGAATAAGGTTCAAAGTATCGGTATACAATAATGTATTGTTTGGGGATGGAGCAAGTAATGAAAGAGAAAGGGTTGAAAGCGAGAGACACCATTATCTTCTATAGGGTTTTCTCTAGAGGTGTACTTGGGGAGGAGATAATGAAGGATCTCCAGATGTACCATAAGATGAACTTATGGTCAGTGTTTTTCTTGTTTCTTGGTTACCACTATTTCAAACACTTTTACATTTCTAACTTGTTTACACATTTTTTTCATAGGAAATACACACCCTGGAGAAGAATGAGCTGCCCAAGAATTGAGTGGATGACGCTACCAATTATAGCTAGAGAAAAGTTGTGCAGGAGTTACACATGGATGAGTATGCTGCATAAGCTGAAGGAAGATTTGTAGTTACAGATGGTAGAACAATTAGTAGGAAGAGGGGAAATGAAAGGACTATCTTGAAGGTTAACTAACCTTTTATTTCTCCAAAACACTATTTGGTGTTTCATTTTATGTGAGTTACCCACCTTGTCAAATGTTTATTTGTGGTGAACACATTGACAATTCATGTTCCTCACACATTGAAAAAATAATATTTTTATTTTTGTTATTTTTAAATTTTTTAAATTTAAAATTTTTAAATTTTTTTTTTTTTTTTTTTTTTTTAATTTTTTTTTTTTTTTTTTTTTTTTTTTTTTTTTTAAAAATTTTTTTTTTTGATATGGAGAAAATATGATCGAACCGGGTTCATACTTGGTTTGATCCTCGACCCCGGTCGAGACAGAAGGAATCGACTCGCTCCCGAGCGAACCGGATCCGTAAGATGGCTTGCTGAGGAAGAAAACTAATTCAGCTACAAGCACGCCCTAATCCAACTTATGGATTAGGTTAATTTCCCTAATGATGGCAGACTCAAAGTGACGGCTGCTGCTTATCATTATCGAAGGGATAATCATCGCATAACCTAGAGGTTATCTCAAGAGTCCTCTACTAGTCCAAACTAGTAGAAGTCTATCGCTCAACGGATCTAACTGTTAAGATCCAACGACTACCCGAAGAAGGCTCAAGTGCATCCAACGAAGGAGATTCGACGGTACACTCTATATTAACCTCACTGCCATACGAGGTGAGGGACTCAGATTCACATACACACTGGTAGACGTAAACTATCAGGGGCTGACGATTTAGATCACCTTTCCCAGTTCTTCATTCCTTAGCTCTGTGCTTATAGTAGAGCCGTTTGTGATTAAGTTCATCAACTGACTTAGCCTTCGGAGGTGGACTCCCGACCCCCGCGGTCGGGCCACGTCTGACGCTTTCGTTTTGTAGGTCATCACGAGGAGATCTAAGGGCTGAGCAGATTTTGGACGCATCATTTGGCGCCGTCTATGGGAAAGACTTGTAAAGCCATGGTGACTAGATCGGCAGCAGCGCTGCCAGAGCGCGATTCCGATGTTCAAATCCCTGGAGTGAATAATCTAGACGTTCCCCAGGGAAGCCAACATCCTATTGAAGTAGATGGTGGTCAGGGAGGACATAATCCTCCAGATACATTCCAAGATCAATTGAATCAGGTGAAGATTCAACTCTTGGAGGTGAGCCAAGCACTCCGCGTGCTCACCAGACGAGTGGTATTACCACAAGAACCTGATCATCGCGATTCAGGGAGGCGTGCATTACCACGTGATCAAAGATTGGTTGAAGATCGGAATATCGGTCAGAACTTTCGTGAAGGTGACCGAGGACCTAGGAGAATTGACGATCAACCTAGGCGAGACGATCGGTTCGACAGACCGCAGGAAAGTACAACCGATTCAAATACAAGGTTGGATACGGGGGTGAGGACTCACTCACCAACTGTTAGAAGAACCGTTCGTGATGATCGAGCAGTTCGCGATGAGCGGAATGTTCGTGATGGACGGGCCGTTCGTGATGATCGAATAGCTCGTGAAGATCGTGTTTTTCGAGGTCGTGATCATATTGCTGAAGATCACCCGACCCAGATTGGTCAGGAATTGGCCAACATCAATCAGAAATTAGGGCAGTTGGCTAAGGGAAGGATAACTGAAGATATTTACTCAGTCATTCGGAAGACCCCCTTTGCCGAGCCAATTGCGGGATATCAGTTTCCCCATAACTTCCGTTTGCCTACCTTTTCTACATTCGATGGCTCCGGAGATCCAACGGCCCACATTGGCTATTACCAACAGACCATGGCAGTTTCAGGTAATTCTGATGAAATTCTATGCAGGGTTTTTGGTTCATCTTTAACCGGAGCAGCACAAAAGTGGTTTTCAAACCTCCCATCTGGAAGGATCGTAAACTTTGATGAGTTGGCGCGCAAATTCATAGGGCGATTCCAGAGTGGAATACAGGTCAAGAAAATGGAAGAAACCTTGTTTACTGTCAGACAAGGAAAGAGCGAATCGATCAGAGAGTTTCTGAAAAGATTCAACAAAGTAACGATGGAGATAGAAAATTTGGATGAGCAAGTAGCCAAAACTGCTCTATTCACTGGACTCACTAACCGAAAACTCCTGGAGTTATTACTACAGGATATGCCTGCAACTTATGCTGAGTTGGTACAGAGATGCCAGAAGCAGGCCGAAGTCATGGAGATCTTAGATGCGCGCCAAGGAGACAATAAAGCCTCCACTAAGGAACAGAAGGCTCCTGAGCAGAAGCAGAAGCCAAAGAAGAATGTCCGCGATCGGGTTGGAAAATCTCAGGCTTGGCGCCAGAGGTCTCCCGGTAAAAGTGAGTATACTCCATTGAATGCTCCTCGGGCTGATATTTTAAATATCATCAAAAGGCAAAATATTTTGAAGTGGCCACCTAAAATTCCTTTGAAGCCTGGAGAGCAGACAGGATCGAGAAAAGTATTGCCGATTCCACAAGGACTATGGTCATTATACAAATGACTGTCGTCATCTAAAAGCAGATATTGAGAGATTAATATCTCAAGGACACTTGTCCAATTTTGTTAGCAGAAGAAGGGAGGAGCCACGTGAGCCATGCGCGGCTGCCCCTAAAAGGGATCGTTCGGTTAGTTCAGAACGATCAAGGGAGGCTCCGAAGTCTAAGAAAGGCAAGGAGGTGATTGAAGCTACTCGGTCACCAATCCTTACAATTTTCGGAGGACCAGAGCCCGAATCACTCCGGAGTTTGAAGACAAAATCCAAATTTATCAGAACCGGAGAGACGCAGAAGCGGAAGAAGCCAAACGGTGAAGATTCTATCACCTTTGGCGAGGAGGATGAAAGAGGCGTTTGTCTACCTCATGATGATGCCATAGTCATCAAGGTAGAGATTGCACGCCGAGAAGTGCATAGAGTTTTGGTTGATACAAGGTCTGCAGCTGACCTAATTTCTTATGAAGTGTATCAAAAGCTGAAGGTGGATGAGGACTTGATGGAGCCTTCATCCACGCATTTATATGGTTTTGCAGGATCATCTGCAGTGGCGGAAGGATCTGTCCAGTTGGACTTATCTATTGGAAGTTTTCCTAAGGAGACGACCATCCGAATCAATTTTTTGGTGGTTCGGGAACTGCCAGCTTATAATGTTATCCTCGGGCGACCATCTTTATCCAAGATAGGTGCTATTGTTTCGACAAAACACCTGAAGATAAAATTCCCGACTGATATGGGAATTGGTCAAGTTTCCTCTGACCAGAGGATCTCTCGGCAATGTTACGTTGCCTATTTAAAAGACAAGGAGGGCCCGAGGAAGGTGACTGCCCTACCTATAGAAGTTCGAGATGATCGGGAAGAAGCAGAAATGCAAAGGCCCGAGCCAGTGGAAAAGCTGGAACAAATCCAACTGTGTACCGAGAATGAGAAAAAGATTACTTATATCGGGTCTGAGCAGCTGGAGGAATTCAAGGATGAGTTGAAGTTATTTCTTCAACAGAATAATGACGTATTCGCATGGTCTGCCGAAGACATGCCAGGAATCGATCGGGCTGTCGCAGAGCACAAACTCTGGATAGATCCGAAGGTGAAACCAGTGATACAGAAAAGGAGAAATTTCTCCATTGAAAAGTATGAAGCCGTTCGGGGCGAAGTTGAAAAACTGAAAAATTCTGGTTTCATAGAACCAATTGAATGCCCAACTTGGTTAGCTAACGTGGTAATGGTAAAAAAGGCGAATGGGAAGTGGAGGATGTGTACAGACTACACAGATCTCAACAAGGCTTGCCCTAAAGATTGTTATCCATTACCTCGGATTGACCTCTTGATAGATGCGACTGCAGGATATGAAACACTAAGTTTCATGGATGCCTACTCAGGGTATAATCAGATCCTTATGAATAAGGAAGATGAGAAGCTCACGGCTTTCATGATTGATCGTGAAAGCTACTATTACAAAGTCATGCCATTTGGCCTGAGAATGCAGGAGCTACATATCAGAGGGCCATCAACAAGATTTTCAAAGACTTGATAGGGAAGAATGTTGAAGCTTATGTTGACGACATGCTTGTGAAGAGCTTTAGAAAAGCGAATCATTTTGCAGATTTAACTGAGGTATTCTCAGTACTGCGAAAATATCAAATGAAGCTGAATCCAGAAAAGTGCGCCTTTGGAGTTTCTTCAGGCAAATTTTTGGGCTTCATGGTGTCACAGAGAGGTATTGAGGCTAATCCTGCCAAAATACAGGCTCTAGTTGACATGGAGGCTCCCAAAACTGTTCGTAATGTGCAGTGTTTAACAGGGAGAGTTGCCGCTTTGAATCGTTTCATCTCCAAGTCTGGAGAAAAGTGTTTGCCGTTCTTCAAGGCACTCAAAGATTTGAGGGGCAGCAAGGAAGCAAAATGGACCGAAGAATGCCAGAAAGCTTTCGAGGAGTTAAAAGAGGCACTGGGACAACCACCGATTTTGTCCCGACCAGAGAAGGGGGAAATATTACAGCTATATCTAGCGACGTCCCTTTCAGCGGTCAGTGCAGTACTTGTTCGTGAGAAAGATAAAAAATAGTGGCTGATTTACTATGTGAATCACGTATTACTTGATGCGGAGACACGATATTCGCAGATTGAGAAGTAGGCTCTGGCTCTCATGATGGCCGCCAGGAAGCTAAGGCCATATTTCCAGGCTCATCCAATAGAGGTATTTACAACTTTTCCTCTTAGTAAAGTTCTTAATAAACCTGATTTGTCTGGAAGGATGGTGGCCTGGTCGGTTGAACTCAGTGAGTTCCAAGTGAGCTTTAAGCCCAGAACGGCAATCAAAGCTCAGGCACTAGCCGATTTTGTAGTAGAAACTACTGCACCAAGTGGAGACCACCATTGAAGATCCCATTATACCAACCACTTGGGAGGTATATGTGGATGGTTTGAGTAATAAAGATGGAGCAGGGGCTGGAATTCTATTGAAAAGTCTAGCAGGATTTATAATTCGATATGCTTTGAGATTTGCATTTGAAGCAAGTAATAACGAAGCGGAATATGAAGCTCTGATAGCTGGACTTCGGTTGTCAAAAGCATTGTCTATTGCAGATGTTACTATTTATAGTGACTCCCAACTTATAGTCAACCAAGTCCAGGGGGAGTATGGTGTTAAAGAACCACGCTTGCAGAAATATCAAGAGATTGTGCAGGCATTTCAAAAGCAATTTCGGAATTTGAAGATATCTCAGATTCCGAGGACTGAAAATACATTGGCAGATGAGCTATCCCGATTAGCCAATGCCAAAGAAAAAAATCTAGACCCTTCGGTCTACATTGAAGAGATAACATTTCCAAGTTATCATGAGAAAGAAATTTCTTATATTGAAGCAGAGCGTTGCTGGATGGATCCGATAATTGAGTATCTAAGAGATGACAAATTACCTGAGGATCCAAAAGAGGCAAGATTGATCAAGATACGATCAGCAAGATTTGTCATTTAGAATGGGAGACTATACAAAAGATCTTATTCAGGACCCCTTATGAGATGTATAGGTCCCGAAGGAGCAAAATCAGCTTTGGCTGAAGTTCATGAAGGGATTTGTGGTGCTCACATGGGTGGACGAGCCCTGGCACACAAAATTCTAAGGCTTGGTTTATATTGGCCTAAGATCCAAGAGGTTGCTATGGAGTATGTTCGTCGATGTAGCAATTGTCAAATTCATGCTACAGTATCAAAGCGCCCAGCGGAAACCATGACTTCAATTCTAGATCCCATTCCCTTTGCGATGTGGGGAATTGATATCATGGGTAAATTCACCAAGGCGTCGGGCGGACGGGAATATCTGATAGTAGCAATTGATTACTTCACGAAATGGGTTGAAGCCAGCGCCCTGGCAACAATTACTGAGAAAAATGTGGAGAAATTCGTGCTTGAGTCAATCATATATCGCTTTGGGATTCCAAAGATTATCATCACTGACCATGGTACTCAGTTCGACTGTCCGCAATTCGAGCAATTTTGCGGAACATATATGATCGAGCATCGTATGTCCTCAGTGGCATACCCCCAGAGCAATGGACAAGTAGAAGTTACTAACTGAACGCTACTGGAAGGGATAAAGAGAAGACTCGAAGCTGACAAGGCTTTATGGGTCGAAGAACTTCATAATGTACTGTGGGCCTATAGAACTACGGTTCGAACACCCACAGGAGAAACTCCATTCAGGTTAGCATATGGGTCCGAAGCATTGGCACCTGTGGAGATAATGGCGGGGACAATACGGGATCGAGAGTTCGAGGAAAAAGCGAACGAGCAAGGACTGCTTGATAGTCTTGATCTATTGGACGAAGTTCGGACAAAGGCAACAGCACGAACTCAACATTATCAAAGAAGGATAGCGTCTCATTATAATACCCGAGTGAAGAATCGTCGGTATTTAGCCGGAGATTTGGTGTTGAGAAACACCTTAGCTTCAGACCCACGCCACCAAAGAAAATTGGACCCTTCCTGGGAAGGACCTTATATGGTTGTAAAACCAGTCGGTTCAAGAGCTTACAGGCTGAAGAACATCAACACCCAGAAAGAGTTGGATCGTTCGTGGAATGCCAGGCATCTCAAAATTTTTTATCCTTGATGATGATTTCAATTTTGTTCGTGATGTAAACATTTTCAACTCAATCAATGCAATTATTGGCTTTCAACAAATTATCTTTTGATTGGGGGGCATCATACACCACATTCAAGAACAAGATCCAACTATAAGGCATCGGATGAAAATCCGTGTGGGTCCTTCAACACTTATGGAATTTTTTTGGAACTTCTTAAGTCAAGGCATCGGATGAAAATCCGAGTGAGTTCCTTTCGCAAGGCGTCGGTTTAAAACCCGAGTGAGTTCCTTCTAAAGGCATCGGTTTAAAACCCGAGTGAGTTCCTTCTCAGGCTTATTGTATTTCTCCGGAAATCCTTAAGTAAAGGCATCGGTTTAAAACCCGAGTGAGTTCCTTCTACAAGGCATCGGTTTAAAACCCGAGTGAGTTCCTTCTCAGACTTATTGTATTTCTCCGGAAATCTTTAAGTAAAGGCATTGTTCTAAACAACTAAGACCTAGTGCAACAGCGATTCAAGTGACTAGCAAAGTTCAAGATGAAGTTAATTTCTTATTTCTTCAAAAGACCAGAAGAGGCCGGTCTCAACATCAAACATAAGATTACAAGAGCTGGATACAATCTTCGGTCAAAAAAGAAAGTCATCATCGATGATCATTAAGAAGTCATACAAGATCGGCACAACTTTGCTAGAACAAACACATGAGTCAATCATTGGTATGGATTCAAGGAAAAGAAGAGGAGAAATGAGGATTACAAAAAACATTTCAGTATGTATAAAATCCTCCGCAATTTCATACTCTTTGTCCAGCTTGTCCAGGAGAAGTATGGTCCTCGACCAAACTTGCATTCAAGGCGAGCTCGTCATAATTGAATCCTTTCAAGGGAGAATAAACAGGAGAATCTTCCAGATAATGCATAATATCTGGATCAGAAGGCGGAGGATCAATCTTATTTTTGGTCCAGTCAGGAGAAGGAAGGCCCAGGTTGGTAAATACTTTAGGATGGCAAACAGCACTGTAGAGAGTCGTATCAAAATGAGGATCCTTCCTTAGTATTGATTCCCATACTTCGTTCTCACCATCCCGGTACGCCTGCAAGTTATAAGCATTCAGCATATCAACAAAGGGCTTACTGTGTAAATACTTGAAGACGCAGGCTCTGCGAACATCAGTTGGAAGGGATTCGAGCAAAGGAATGACAGCTTGCCTTTGAGGTAACGCTTCAGATCCTTTGGCTCCTGACTTTCCAACTCCTCGCTCCAGTTGCCGGATCTTCTCCCTGGCATCATCCAAGTCTGACCGGAGACGATCGATCATCGAATTCTTTTCTCCTGCAACCTCCCAAGCTAATTTCCTAAGGCGAGCAATCTCAGCATCTTTAGCTTCAGAGATTTCCCGAAGCCTGGAAACTTCATTGCTCAACCTATTGAGCCTAGAGGCTGCTTCCACTTGGTTGTGGAAGTTACCAGTAAGACTCCTGCAAACAACTTCCGAGTTAAAAAGGAGCAGAAGAGTAATATTCAGAATCAAAAGATAATGAAGAAAGACTTACATCACCATTGACTTCATAAAGACCTCATCTGGAAGTTTGGAAAGAACTGCGCTCTCAGAAGTCATTCGAGCAGCAGTGCACCATTCCAACGCTTTGTCAAACTCGTTTGACACTAATTCGGGCGAAGGATGAGAAGGATGAGCTACATCAAGAGAAGGATGAGCTGCATCACTTGCCAACCGACGACGCTTCCTGGTGGCAAAATCCTCCAACTCCAAAGGAGAGGAAGAGGATGCCAAACAAGCTCTAGAATTGGAAATAGAAGCAGCACCTGCTTGGGACTGCACCTTCATCAGATGCCAACATAGTTGCCTCAGATGCCCGAAGAGTCTCCTTCGGGGGTGCACGAACGGTCTCTGCAGCAGGGGCGTCAGCAGCGCCATCAACAATGGAGTGATCAAGATCTTCCTGGGAAGAACGAGCGATCACTTCAGGCAGAAGAGGCGTAGGGGTGGTATCAATAAAAACTGTGGGAATCTGACTTGAAGATTCACCAACAGCAGTCGCCTTACGCTTAGAGGATTCACCAGCTGAAACCACCTCACTGGCCCCAACCACCGTCGATGGAACGATTTTCTTACAAGATTTTGCTCTCGATAAAGTTCGGGTCGATTCTGGGAGCCACTGTATATACACAGAAAAAGCCGTATCAATATAAAAAACCCAACAACAAAAGAAACGAGGGAAAACCCTAGTTCTCTGTCAGATATGAAATACCGATTAAATAAACCCCAAGTATTACTACTATGCAGTTTACTCAGGGGGAAAGGGAAAGAGATGAGTAATAGCAAAAAGCTCACTTGTTCGGAAGCTGATAGAGTTATTGTTGAAGTACGAGGAATACGGAAGCAAGCAGGAGGACGGAATGTTGCTTTTGCAAATCTAACTTGCGAGATAGCGGGATAGATGGAGAGTACCCACGAAGGCTTTAAATAGCCTCAGGTATTGAGACGACGGTTGAGAGCTAAAGACAACCAATGGCCCAGATCGAAAAGACGCTTCGAAATCCACAACAAGCAAGATCAACGGTTAGAGGGAGGCCACGTGGAAACATGTGGAAGCGAGCACCCGATGCAAGAATACCTCCAATCGTCGCACCGCCATTGTGATAATGGATGTATTACCAATTTATTGGAAACAACGAATGGTATACCAAAGCAAGAAAACGTTTGGACTTCGCAGGTACCAGAAGGGAAACGTGTGGACTTTGCAATAAATGAAGGGGTGGGGAAGATTAAGGCATCTTTCCAAAACATATCTTCATAATATCTTTACAAGATTATCATTCGTTGAGGAATATGAAGTTAAGTGATAAATTATCATTTATATTTTGATATTCAAGACAAGATTTCGATAGGAAACGAGGAAATAGTAAGGCAAACATGGAAGAAGTGTCTATTCATTAGCACGGAGGTCAATCTTTACAAAAAAAAAAAAAAAGATAACTCCCTAAGCCTCTTCCTCATTGTTGCCCGAGGAGCCCTGTATAGGAGGACTTTTCTCAGGATCCTAAGAAGAGCCTTCCTCAAGATTGTTGTTGTCAGAGTCCTCTTCAGCAGCAGCTTGTGACTCGGCTTGTGACTTTTCCTCTTGAAGTGGTGGTTCGTCAGCAAGATATTCCTCATATTGTGGGTCAGTTGGAAAAGGATCATCCTCTTCCTGAGCCCAGTTTGGGAGATCCATGCATAATTTCCCGAAGACCTCTTTGTGGCATACCTCACGAAAGGGAGCAGTATCGAAGGAAGGGATTGATTCAAGAATTCTTTCCCAAACGTCATTCTGCCCCAAACGATAAGCTTGGATGTTGTAGGCACCCAGCAGTTTGGAGAAAGGTACGCTGTTCAGATATTTTCGAACACAATCCTTTCGAAGCTCGGTCTTGCTAGGAATCGCCCACTTCAAGTATCTTTCGTTCTCCACACACTAAAATTCCAATCTGTCACCGAACAACGTGGCAGCTTCTTTCTGCTTCTTGGCCTCGTGCTCGGCAGCAACAGCGCGAGCCGTTGAAGAATTGAGGGCCTCCTTAAGGGAGTTCATCTCCTCTTCGTGCTTTCTTTGCAGCTCCTTAGCAGCTGCCGTCAGCCGGTCTATCTCAGAATTGGCTTTGGCCAAATTCTCTTCACAGGTCTGCAGCAAGGAGCCGTTGCGGCCAACCCGGCTCAATGCTTCTTAGAAGCTCAACACGGCATTCCTGGGAAGGCAGAGATTATCAGAAGAAGCCATAAGAGATTATGAAAAAATAAACAAGCAGGAAGACCGGTACCTTGTGGACTGACTAACAAGGGCATCATCGTTCAGGGCTTCAAATTCCCGACGATCAGAAGGTATAAGACTGAGGGAGCTCCACTCTGCAGCTTTCTCAGGGTCTTGTGTCACCCTATCGGTCAACTTCAGGGTCCACTGAGGGGTAAAGACCTCCTCGCAATCCTCAGAATTTTTGGATTTTTTATGGGAGGAGACATCAACTGTATCATGCCTCCTTTTGGTTCGGGCGGAGGAGGAGACATTTGACCTCTCCACCATCGGCTTCTTCCCTTTACCCGAAGCATCAGCCACGGGCGTGATATTCCTGATACCCCTGTAAGAAGGGTCGGGAGAGGGAACAAGAAGCCTCTTGATCAACGGTTAAGGCTCTAGGCGACCGTTGCTCAGCTGTTACAATGGCTCTAGCGGCCTTCACTCGCAAGTTCTCGGGGTTCATTCTTGGAGGCACTGCAAAGAAGAACAAGAGTCAGAATTAAAGACGTATCACTTCAGTAAAATTAAAGGATGATGGTTAGAAGCTCACAATGAGCCAAGCCCCAGTACTAAAGGATGGAGTTATACTCCACCTCAAGTCCATGTATCTCTTGATACCATGGAATGGATTTGATCTTCCTGATGGCCGCCTTGTCTTCTTTGGATAAGGGAAGGCCCCGATTATTCTCAGAATAAGAAGTACACCGCCTGAGATCTGATGGAGGCGCTCGACAGAAAAAGTATCATTCGCGCCATCTTTTGTGGTTAGAAGGGCAAGTTCCTTTGACAAGGATGCTGCCCCTCCAATCAAGTTCAGCCTTATTGCGTTTGGACAGAAAAACCCAGCCGGGAGGATGGGAGATAGAAAGAATATGAAAGTGCACAAAGAGAGAAAGAGATGGCGTAATGCCAAGTTCAAAACACAAACCCAAGAAGCCGACGATAAGACGCCAGCTATTGGGAAGGTGCATTCCAGGGCAAATGTCCCAATGATTCAGAACGGCTGAGAACAAAGGATTAAAAAAGGGAAAGCGGACCCCGCTTTCCAGTGCATCTATATTCAGGGAAAACTCACCTGAAAGGGTTGAATCAACCCTCTCATCAGGATGGGGAGCCCAACCTGATAAGAGGAAGGAAAATCAAAATCTTGGATTGCTGAAAGGAGGGTTTCCTCCTTGAAAATGGAAGGGACAGAGCCAGGTCCGCCATCAGACCTGGAAGTTTGAGGCTGCCTAGAAGCTCGGCAGTTACCCTAGGAGTCTTGGAAGATCCAGACTCAGGAAGGACAGAAGGAGTTTTTGTTTTTCTCTCCAAACTTTTTTGAGAAACTTCAGCAAATTCGCGCCAGAGGACAGTTAGGGTTTTATTATCACTATCCGACTGTTCGGAAGGAGGGGAAGCAAAAGCTTCGTTACCACTACTATTACTGGCACTGGGTACCAGAGAAACCCTATTATCCACCATTACTTGTTTCAGTAAGGTACAAAAAGAAAAAGACCAGTAAACTTACTGATTCAGTGAGGCAAAAGCTCGAGAGCAGGAAGGCGCGAAGCAGACGACGAAGGTTCAAATTCCAGACAAGAAGAATGAAACCTACGAAGACAACGAACCGCTTTTAAAACACCCGCACGAGTGTTCGGGAATCTGAACGATCGAGATTGATTCAGCATCGACGGTTGAGATTAGAAGACGTTTTGAAAGTTTGAACCCACGAATCCAAAACAGGCGTTCAGAAACCGTCGCTTGGGTTACGTGAGCCACGACATATCGACTTCAGACTCGTGGCATTGCCCTCACAACGCTGGAGGAAAAGTGACCACCGCATTAAATGTGATATGACATTTAATGGAACACGCAGAGACTATTGCCTTACGAAGAACCCAATTAAAAACCAAGCCCTCGGGATCGACCGAACGCTTGGTCTGGGGGGCTCGTGATATGGAGAAAATATGATCGAACCGGGTTCATACTTGGTTTGATCCTCGACCCCGGTCAAGACAGAAGGAATCAACTCGCTCCCCATCGAACCAGATTCGTAAGATGGCTTGCTGAGGAAGAAAACTAATTCAGCTACAAGCACGCCCTAATCCAACTTATGGATTAGGTTAATTACCCTAATGATGGCAGACTCAAAGTGACGGCTGCTGCTTATCATTATCGAAGGGATAATCATCGCATAACCTAGAGGTTATCTCAGGAGTCCTCTACTAGTCCAAACTAGTAGAAGTCTATCGCTCAACGGATCTAGCTGTTAAGATCCAACGACTACCCGAAGAAGGCTCAAGTGCATCCAACGAAGGAGATTCGATGGTACACTCTATATAACCTCACTGCCATACGAGGTGAGGGACTCAGATTCACATACACACTGGTAGACGTAAACTTTCAGGGGCTGACGATTTAGATCACCTTTCCCAGTTCTTCATTCCTTAGCTCTGTGCTTATAGCAGAGCCGTTTGTGATTAAGTTCATCAACTGACTTAGCCTTCGGAGGTGGACTCCCGACCCCCACAGTCGGGCCACGTCTGACGCTTTCGTTTTGCAAGTCATCACGAGGAGATCTAAGGGCTGAGCAGATTTTGGACGCATCAGTACCTATTAGAAATAAATAGATGAATTAAAGATTATTAATTCTTCGATTTGGTTGATGAAAGGTTCTAGCTTGATATGTATTTGAATAGATATATGGTGAAGCTGTGATCTCTTCATTCATTTCAGTTTCTATTATACAGGGATTGATGGGTTTTTTTTGGTTGAATTAATATGATTGGTGTTTCCATAAACCAAATGACATTTTGGATTATGCGTAGGAAAAGATAAATGAATATTTAATACAACATCAATCTATTGATTTTGCTTCTCTGTTCTACTTTATTTTTTCCAGTATGATGAGTGATGTTTGGGCAAGATTAAAAGGTGGGGAAGGGGTTGGGGCTAGTACTACATGGTTACAAATCCTACCGGTTTTTATTTCATTTCTAATTTGGAAATGTAATCTTGGTTTACAGTTTAATTTTGTTGGATTTGGTTTGAATATGTGCTCCCTTGTTTCCAGCAAATATGTGCTTTTACAAGTTTTAAGGGGAATGTGTGGAAGGAAAATTTGTATTTTGTTTTTAAATCCTACATTGGGATGATCTTTTTGAGTTGAGTCACTCAGACTTATGGATTGATGGAAATGTAATACCATTAGTTGCAATGCGTTAGGGATTGAACTGAGATGTTGTTTATGTAGAGACCAAATGGACATGAAGTTTTTATAATTCAAATTATTGTTTATGTATTTTATCTTTTTATGTCTCTGCAGCCAAATGCATATGGTTCTGAGTACTTAGATCTTCACAAGAGGGCAACCATCTACGTTAAGTTAAGGTATAAATCCTCTGTGCACACCAGCCCCACTTGTGAGAACCCAATCAAATACCCCAAGACTCCCAACTAAAAAATCCTTTCGTTCTCTTCTTCCTTCATCCATCCCTGGCTGCTACAACCCATTTTCTAAATGAATATGTTGCTGTGGAGAACCAGTTTTTCTTGTGAATATGATTGTCCATATAAATTTACTTCGTTGAAACTAGTAGCTTTTTGGGCAAAGCTCTCTCAACAACAATATCCTTTGTGCTGTATTGAAATTGATGACCATGGTGGTGTGGAGGTCGTGGGATTGATGATGTATTGAAAAGAAATGAAGCAGAGGTTAGTCAAACATAGTGTTCCATTGGTGCTTCGTATTCTCAAGTATGTTGAGAGAACCATGCATGTAGATCCCTTGCTTTTATCTTTACATTTTGGTTTCCTGGAATGATCTTTAGGTTCTTTTTCAGTGTACCAAACTTTGATTTTCCATTAATTTTGAAGGTGATGCGTCCAAAATCTGCTCAGCCCTTAGATCTCCACGTGATGTCCTGCAAAACAAAAGCGTCAGATGTGGCCCGACCACTGGGGTCGGGAGTCCACCTCCGAAGGCTAAGTCAGTTGATGAACTTAATCACAAACGGCTCTGCTAGAAGCACATAGCTAATGAATGAAGAAACGGGAAAGGTGATCTAGATAGCAGGACGCTGATAGTTTGGATCTATCAGTATGTATCTGAACCTGAGTCTCAGATAGTATTCTTTTTGATCGATTGATCCGTCCCTCACCTTGTATGGTAGTGAGGTTTATATAGAGTGTACCTTCGAATCTCCTTCGTTGGATGCACTCGAGCCTTCTTCGGGTAGTCGTTGGATCTCATCAATAAGATCCGTTGAGCGATAGACTTCTACTAGTTTGGACTAGTAGAGGACTCCTGAGATAACCGTTAGGTTATGCGATAGTTATCCCTTTGATGATGATTATCCGCAGCCGTCAGTTTGAGTCTGCTGTCATCGGGGTGATTACCCTAATCCATAAGTAAGATTAGGGCACGCTTGCAGCAGAATAATCTTTCTTCTTCAGCAAGCCATCTTCCGGCTCCAGCTCGCTCGGGAGCGATTCGGTTTTCTCCGTCTCGACCGGGGTCGAGGGTCGGACCAGGTATGAACCCGGTCAAATCATAAACTCTCCATATCATGAGCCCCCCAGACCAAGCGTTCGGTCGATCCCGAGGGCTTGGTTTTTAACTGGGTTCGTCGTCAGGTGATGATCTCTGCGTGCTTCATTAAATGTCATATCACATTTAATGCGGTGGTCACTTTTCCTCGAGCGTTGTGAGTGTAAGGCCACATGTCTTCGTTGCAGTTGATCTGTCGTGGCTCACGTCATCCAAGCGACGGTTTCCGAACGCCTATTTCGGATTTGTGAGTTCAAACTTTCAAAACGTCTTTGAATCTTGATCGTTGATTTTGAATCAATCTCGATCGTTCAGATTCCCGAATATTCGTGCGGGAGTTTTAAAAGCGGTTCGTTGTCCTCGTAGGTTTCATTCTTCCTGTCTGGAATTTGAACCTTTGTTGTCTGCTTCGCGCCTTCCTGCTCTCAAGCTTTCGTCTCACTGAATCAGTAAGTTTACTGGTCTTTTCTTTTTGTAGTTTTTTGTAACGAGTAATGGCGGACGATAGGGCTTCTTTAGTACCCCATGTTGGTGATTGCGTGATGCTTTTGCTTCTCCCTGCTCCCGAACAGTCGGATAGTGATAACAAAACCCTAACCGTCCTCTCGGCGGGAGTTCGCTGAAGTTTCTCAAAAAGGTTTTGAAAGAAAAACCGAAACTTCCCCTGTCCTTGTCGAGTCTGGGTCTTCCAAGATCGTCGAGTCTTCTAGGCAGCCTCAAACCTCCGGGTCCAATGGTGGGCCTGGCTCTGTTCCTTCCATTTATAATGGAGAAACCCTTCTTTCAGCTGTCCAAGATTTTGACCTTCCTTCCTCATATCAGGTTAGGGCTCCCCACCCTGATGAGAGGGTTGATTCATCCCTTTCGGGTGAATTTTCTCTGTACATAGATGCACTGGAAAGCGGGGTTCGCTTTCCCTTTTTTAATCCTTTATTCTCCGCAGTTTTGAATCACTAGAACATTTGTCCCGGAATGCTCCTCCCCAATAGCTGGCGTCTCATCGTCGGCTTCTTGGGTTTGTGTTTTGAGCTTGGCATCACGCCATCTCTTTCTCTTTTTGTACATTTTCATGTTCTTTCTATCTCCCATCCTCCCGGATGGGTCTTTCTTTCCAAACGCAATAAGGCTGAACTTGATTGGAGGGGCAGCATCCTTGTCAAAGGAACTTGCCCTTCTAATCACAAAAGATGGCGCGAACGAAACTTTTTCTGTCGAGCGCCTCCATCAGATCTTAACTTCCCGACCACCTGGAGGAGGTTTACTTCTTCGTCCGAAAGTAACCGGGGCCTTCCCTTATCCAGAGAAGACGAGGCGGCCATCAGGAAGATCAAATCCATTCCGTGGTATCAAGAGATACATGGATATGAAATGGAGTATAACTCCATCCTTCAGTACTGGGGCTTGGCTCATTGTGAGCTTCTAACCATCATCCCTTGATTTGACTGAAGTGATATGTCTTGAATTCTGATTCTTGTCCTTCTTCTTTGCAGTGCCTCCCAGAATGAACCCTGAAAGCCTGCGGGTGAAGGCCGCTAGGGCCGTTGTGACAGCCGAGCAACGATCGCCCAGGGTCTTGACTGCAAATCAAGAGGCTTCTCTTCCCTCTCCCGACCCCTCTTACGGGGGTATCGGGAATATCAGGCCTGTAGCTGATGCTTCGGGTAAAGGGAAGAAACCAATGGTGGAGAGGGCTAACGTCTCCTCCTCCGTCCGAACCAAGAGGAGGCATGACACAATTGATGCTCCCTCCAACAAAAAATCTAAAGCTTCGACGGATGGTGAGGAAGTCTTCATCCCCCAGTGGACCCCGAAGATGACCGACGGGGTCACTCGGGATCCTGAGAAAGCTACAGAGTGGAGCTCCCTTAGTCTTGCTCCTTCTGATCGCCAGGAGTTTGAAGCCTTGGATGACACCTCCCTTGTTAGTCAATCTACAAGGTAACGGTCTTCTTGCTTACTTATGTTTTCATAATTTCTTATGACTTCTTCGATATCTTCGTCTTCCCGGGAATGTTGTGTTGAGCTTTTATCAACACATGGAAGCATTGAGCCGGGTTGGTCGCACCAGCTCCTTGCTGCAAACTTGTGAAGAGAAATTTGCCAAGGCCAATTCTGAAATAGACCAGCTGACTGCAGCTACCGTGGAGCTGCAGAAAAAGCATGAGGAAGAAGTCATCTCCCTCAAGGAAACTCTTGAAGCTTCGAGAATTCGTGTCTCTGCTGCCGAGCGCGAGGCCAGGAAGCAAAAGGCAGCTGCCACGTTGTTTGGTGACAGCCTTGAAATCAAAAGTAGGGAGCTCGAAGAACATCTGAAGTTGGCAATTCCTAGCAAACCTGAGCATATAAAGCCAGACCTTCGGAAGGAGTGCATTCGGAAATACCTGAACAGCGTACCTTTCTCCGAATTGCTAGGTTTCTACAACATTCAGGGCTTATCGCATGGGGGCGTAACGACGTTTGGGAGCAGATCCTTGGAACGATCCCAGACTTCGACACTGCTCCTTTTCGTGAGGTATGCCACCCAGAGGTCTTCGGGAAAGTTGGTATGGATCTTCCAGACTGGGCTCAGGGAGTAGATGATCCTTTTCCAGCTGACCCTCAATATGAGGCATATCTAGATGACGAGCCGGCACTTCCAGAGGAGAAATCACAAGCCGAGTCTCAAGTTGTTGCTGTAGAGGATTCAGCCGATGCCACTCTTGAGGAAGGCTCTTCTCATGGTCATGAGAAAAGTCCTCCCGACCAGGGCCCCTCGGGCAACAATGAAAAAAAGGCTTAGGGAGTTGTTCTTTTGTAAAGATGTACCCTCAATTTAATGAATAGACATTTCTTTATTCATGTTGGCCTCAAAATTTCCCCGTCTCCTGCCGAAGTATTGCCTTGAATATCAAAGTATTAATGATAAAACTTATCACTTAACTTTTCATTCCTCGCTGAATAATGATCTTATAGAAATATTGTGAAGATGCGTTTCGGGAAGATACGTTAATCTTCCCCACTACTTCATTTATTGCAAAGTTCGCACGTTTCCCTTCTGCGAAGTTCAAACGTTTTCCGCTTTTTGTGTACCATTCATTGTTTCCAATGAATCGGAAATACATCCATTATTTTAATGGCAGTGCAACGATTGGAGGTTTCTCTGCATCAGGTGCTCGCTTCCACATGTTTCCATGTGGCATCCCTTCGACTGTTGATCTTGCTTTTTGTGGATTTCGAAGCGTCGTTTCAATCTGGGTCGTCGGTTGTCCTTAGCCTTCAATCGTCGTCTTATACCTGAGGCTATTTAAAGCCTTCGTGGGTACTCTCCATCTATCCTGACTTCTGCAAGATAGATTTGCTAAGGTGCCAAAGCAACCTTTCGTCCTTCGGCCTGCCTCCGTATTCTTCGTACTCCAACGACAGCTCTATCCATTTCTGAACAAGTGAGTTTTTTGATTTCTCATCTCTTTCCGCTCTTCCCCCGAAGTAAACGCACAGTAGTTATACTTGGGGTTTAGTTTGTGGTCTGTCGAAGCTTTAGAAAACTAGGGTTTCCCCATTGTTGCTGTCGTTTATTTCTGTACTGATACGGCTGTTTTTTGTTGTTTTGCATAGTGGCTCCCAAGATCAACCCGAACTTTATCAGAGCAAAATCTCGTAAGAATAGCGTTCCGTCGGTGGTGGTTGGGGCCAGTGCGGTGGTTTCAGCTAGTGAATCCTCCAAGCGTAAGGCGATCGCTGGCGGTGAATCTTCAAGTCGATTCCCTGCAGCTTCTGTTGATGCTGTCCCTGCGCCTCCTTTGCCCGAAGTGACCGCTCGTCTTTCCCAGGAAGATCTTGATCACTCCGTTGCCGATGGTGCTGCCGGCAATCCTGCTGGTGAGCCTTGTTGGTGCACCCCGAAGAAGACTCTTCGGGCATCCGAGGCAACTATGTTGGCGTCTCGATGAAGGTGTGGTCCCAGCAGAGTGCTGCTCCTATTTCTAACTCTAGTGCTTGTTTGGCATCCTCCTCCTCTCCTTCGAGTTGGAGGATTTTGCCACCAGGAAGCGCCGTCGGGTGACAAGTGATGAAGCTCAGCCTTTGCTTGGTGTAGTTCATCCTTCTCATCCTTCGCCTGAATTAGTGTCAAACGAGGTTGACAGAGCGTTGGAATGTTGTATTGCCGCTCGAATGACTTCTGAGAGCGCAGTTCTTTCCAAACTTCCAGATGAAGTCTTTACGAAGTCACTGGTGATGTAAGTCTTTCTTCATTATCCTCTGATTTTGAAAAATTACTTTTTCTGCTCCTCGCTAACTCGAAAGTTGTTTGCAGGAGTCTTGCTGGTAACTTCCACAACCAAGTGGAAGCAATTACTAGACTCAGTAGGTTGAGCAATGAAGTTTCTAGGCTTCGGGAAATCTCTGAAGCTAAAGATGTTGAGATTGCTCGCCTTCGGAATCTAGCTTGGGAGGTGGCAGGAGAAAAGAATTCGATGATTGGTCGTCTTCGGTCGGATTTGGATGATGCCAGGGAGAAGATCCGGCGGCTGGAGCGGACAGTTGGAAAGTCAGGAGCTAAAGGATCTGAAACATTACCCGAAAGGCAAGCTGTCATTCCTTTGCCCGAATCCCTTCCAACTGATGTTCGCAGAGCCTGCGTCTTCAAGTATTTACACAGTAAGCCTTTTATTGATATGCTGAATGCTTATAACTTGCAGGCGTACCGGGATGGTGAGAACGAAGTATGGGAATCAATATTAAGGAAAGATCCTCATTTTGATACGACTCCCTACAAGTCTTGTTTGCCATCCTGAAGTATTTACCGACCCGGGTATTCCTCCTCCCGACTGGACCAAGGATAAGATTGATCCTCCACCTTCCGATCCAGATATTATGCAATATCTGGAAGATTCTCCTGTTTATTCTCCGCTGGAAGAAGTCAATTATGACGAGCTTGTGCCGAATGCGAGTTTGGTAGAGGACCATTCTTCTCCTGGACAAGCTGGACAAAGAGTATGAAATTGCGGAGGATTTTCTGAATATCGAAATATTTTTGTAATCCTCATTTCTTCTCTTCTTTTCCTTGACTCCCCACCAATGGTTGACTCATATGTTTGTTCTAGCAAAGTCGCGTCGATCTTGTATAACTTGTTAACAGTCACCTGTAATGACTTTCTTCTTTGATCAAAGATTGTATCCAGCTCTTGTAATTATTTTGATATTGGCCTCTTTGGATCTTCTGAAGAAATAAGAAATTACTTTATCTTTGAACTTTGCTAGCCACTTGAATCGCCGTTGCATTAGGTCTTAGTTGTCTGAAACAATGCCTTTACTTAAGGATTTCCGGAGAAATACAATAAGTCTGAGAAGGAACTCACTCGGGTTTTAAACCGATGCCTTATAC
Source organism: Hakea prostrata (assembly GCF_041222555.1). Taxonomy (NCBI): domain Eukaryota; kingdom Viridiplantae; phylum Streptophyta; class Magnoliopsida; order Proteales; family Proteaceae; genus Hakea; species Hakea prostrata. Next base: position 40,043,426 of record NC_142601.1, on the reverse strand, counting down.
TTAAGGATTTCCGGAGAAATACAATAAGTCTGAGAAGGAACTCACTCGGGTTTTAAACCGATGCCTTATACTTAAGGATAATTCAAAAATTCAATAAGTCTCGAAGGAACTCACTTGGATATCAAACCGACGCCTTGCAAAAGGAACTCACTCGGATTTTCATCCGATGCCCCGACTTAAGAAAGTTCGAAAAATTTTCCATAAGCGTTGAAGTGTTGAAGGACCCACACGAATTTTCATCCGATGCCTTATAGTTGGATCTTGTTCTTGAATGTGGTGTATGATGCCCCCCAATCAAAAGATAGTTTGTTGAAAACCAAAAATTGCATTGATTGAGTTGAAAATGATTACATCACGAACAAAATCGAAATCATCCTCAAGGATAAAACTTTTTGAGATGCCTAGCATTCCACGAACGATCCAACTCTTTCTGGGAATCAATGTTCTTTAGCCTGTAAGCTCCTGAACCGACCGGTTTCACAGGTCCTTCCCAGGAGGGTCCAACTTTCTTTGGTGATGCGGGTCGGAAGCTAGGGTGTTTCTCAACACCAAATCTCCGGCTAAGTACTGACGATTCTTCACTCAAGTGTTATAATGAGACGCTATCCTTCTTTGATAATGTTGAGTTCGTGCTATTGCCTTTGCCCGAACTTCGTCCAACAAATCAAGACTATCAAGCAGTCCTTGTTCATTTGCTTTTTCCTCGAACTCACTATCCCGTAACGTCCCCGCCATTATCTCCACAGGTGCCAATGCTTCGGATCCATATGCCAACCTGAATGGAGTTTCTCCTGTAGGTGTTCGAACCGTAGTTCTATAAGCCCACAGTACATTATGTAGTTCTTCGACCCAAGAAGCTTTGTTAGCTTCGAGTCTTCTCTTTATTCCTTCCAGTAGCGTTCGGTTAGTAACCTCTACCTGGCCATTGCTTTGGGGGTATGTTACTGAGGACATACGATGCTCGATCATATATATTCCACAGAATTGCTCGAATTGTGAACAGTCGAACTGAGTACCATGGTCAGTGACAATTATCTTTGGAATCCCAAAGCGATATATGATTGATTCAAGCACAAATTTCTCCACTTTTTTCTCGGTAATTTGTCGCCGGCTGCACACGGCTTCTACCCATATTGTGAAGTAATCAATTGCTACTATCAGATATTCCCGTCCGCCCGATGCCTTGGTGAATTTGCCCATGATATCAATTCCCCACATTGCAAAGGGAATAGGATTTAGAATTGAAGTCATAATTTCCGCCGGGCGCTTCGATACTGTAGCATGAATTTGACAGTTACTACATCGACGAACGTAGTCCATAGCAGCCTCTTGGATCTTAGGCCAATATAACCCAAGTCTTAGAATTTTGTGGGCCAGGGCTCTGCCACCCATGTGAGCGCCACAAATTCCTTCATGAACCTCAGCCAAAGCTGATTTTGCTCCTTCGGGGCCTATACATCTCATAAGGGGTCCAGCATAAGATCTTTTGTATAGTCTCCCATTCTGAATGACAAATCTAGCTGATCGAATCTTGATCAACCTTGCCTCTATTGGATCCTCGGGTAACTTGTCATCTCTTAGATATTCGATTATTGGATCCATCCAAAGAACGTTCGCTTCAATATAAGAAATTTCTTTCTCATGATAACTTGGAAAAGTTACCTCTTCAATGTAGACCGAAGGGTCTAGATTCTTTTCCTTGGCATTGGCTAGTCGGGATAGCTCATCCGCCACTGAATTTTCATTCCTCGAAATCTGAGATATCTTCAAATTCCGAAATTGGTTCTAAAATGCCCGCACTATCTCCCGATATTTTTGCAAGCGTGGTTCCTTAATGCCATACTCCCCCGGACTTGGTTGACTATAAGTCGAGAGTCACTATAAATAGTAACATCTGCAATAGCTAATGCCTTTGACAACCGAAGTCCCGCTATCGTGGCCTCATATTCCGCTTCGTTATTACTTGCATCAAATGTGAATCTTAAAGCATATCGAATAATAAATCCTGCTGGACTTTTTAATAAAATTCCACTGCTGCTCCATCTTTATTACTCGAACCATCCACATATACCTCCCAAGTGGTTGGTATATGGGATCCTCAATGGTGGGTTCCACTGGTGCAGTAGTTTCTACTACAAAGTCGGCTAATGCCCGAGCCTTGATTGCAATTCCGGGGCTTAAAACTCACTTGGAACTCACTTAGCTCAACCGACCAGGATACCATCCTTCCGGACAAATCGGGTTTGTTAAGAACTTTACTAAGAGGAAAAGTTGTAAATACCTCAATTGGATGAGTTTGAAAATATGGCCTTAGCTTCCCGGCGGCCATCATGAGAGCGAGCTCGCTCTCAATCTGCGAATATCTCATCTCCCCATCTAGCAACACGTGGCTTACATAGTAAATCGGCCACTTGTTTCTTATCTTTCTCCCGAACAAGTGCTGCACCGACCGCCGAAAGGGATGTCGCTAGATATAGCTGTAATATTTCCCCCTTCTCTCGGTCCGGACAGGATCGGTGGTTGTCCAAGTGCTTCTTTTAATTCCTCGAAAGCTTTCTGGCACTCTTCGATCCACTTTGCTTCCTTATCGCCCTTCAGGTCTTTAAGTGCCTTGAAGAAAGGCAAACATTTTTCTCCGGACTTGGAGATAAATCGATTTAAGGCAAGCAACTCTCCCCGTCCAAACATTGTACATCCCGAACGGTTTTGGGAGCCTCCATATCAATCGAGCTTGTATTTTGGCGAGGATTTGCCTCAATTCCCCTCTCGTGATACCATGAAACCCAAGAATTTGCCCGAGGAGACTCCAAAGGCACATTTTTCGGGGTTCAACTTCATTTGATGTTTCCTCGCATCGAGAAAACCTCAGATCAAATCTGCAATGTGATTTGCTTTTGTAAAGCTTTTCACCAAGCATGTCGTCAACATATGCTTCAACATTCTTTCCTATCGGCTCTTTGAAAATCTTGTTGACGGCCCTCCGATATGTTGCTCCTGCATTCTTCGGGGCCAAAAGGCATGACCTTGTAATAATAGCTTTCGCGATCAGTCATGAAAGCCGTATACTTCTCATCCTCCTTATTCATAAGGATCCGATTATACCGAGTGGGCATCCATGAATCCATGAAACTTAAAGTTTCATATCCTGCAGATAGCATCTATCAAGAGGTCAATCCGAGGCAACGGGTAGCAATCTTTTGGGCAAGCTTTGTTTAGATCCGTGTAGTCCGTACACATCCTCCACTTCCCATTTGCCTTTTTCACCATCACCACGTTGGCCAACCAAGTTGGGCACTCGATTGGTTCTATGAAACCAGAATTCTTAAGTTTTTCAACTTCGTTCCAAACGGCTTCATACTTTTCAATAGAGAAATTTCTTCTTTTTCGTATCACTGGTTTCGCCTTAGGGTCTATCCGAGTTTGTGCTCTGCAATGGCCCGATCGATCCCCGGCATGTCCTCGAGCAGACCATGCGAATACATCCTTATTCTCGTTGAAGAAATAACTTCAACTCATCTTTAAACTCTTTCATTGTTCGGACCCGACATAAGTAATCTTTTTCTCATCCTCGGTACACAGCTGGATTTGCTCCGGATTTCTCCACCGGTTCGGGCCTTTGCATCTCTGTCTCTTCCCGATCATCTCGAACTTCTATGGGGAGGGCAGTAACCTTCCTCGGACCCTCCTTGTCTTTTAAATAGGCAACATAACACCGCCGAGAGATCCTCCGGTCGGAGGAGACTTGACCGATTCCCATATCAGTCGGGAATTTTATCTTCAGGTGCTTTGTCGAAACAATAGCACCTATCTTGGATAAAGATGGTCGCCCGAGAATCATATTATAGGCTGGTAGTTCTCGAACCACCAAAAAATTGATTCGGACAGTTGTTTCTTTAGGAAAACTTCCAATGGAAAGATCCAACTGAACCGATCCTTCCGCTACTGCAGATGACCCTGCAAAGCCATATAGGTGTGTAGATGAAGGTTTCATCAAGTCTTGATCCACCTTCAATTTTTGATACACTTCGTAAGAAATTAGGTCAGATTGCAGACCACTCGTATCAATCAATACTCTATGCACTTCCCGCCGTGCAATCTCTACCTTGATGACTATAGCATCATCATGAGGTAAACAAACGTCTCTTTCGTCTTCTTCGCTAAAGGTGATAGAATCTTCACCATTCAGCTTCTTCCACTTCTGCGCCTCTCCGGCTCCAACAAATTTGGATTTGGTTTTTAAACTCCGGAATGATTCGGGCTCTGGACCCCCGAAGATGGTAAGGATCGGTGACTGAGTAGCAGCTTCAATCACCTCCTTGCCTTTTTTGGACTTCGGGGCCTCCCTCGATCGTTCTGAACTAACCGAACGATTTCTTTTAGGGGCAGCCGCACGTGGCCCACGTGGCTCCTCCCTTCTCCTGCTAACAAAATTGGACAGATGTCCCCCGAGATATCAATCTCTCAATATCCGCCTTCAGATGATGATGAGTCATTAGTGTAATGACCATAGTCCTTGTGGAATCGGCAATACTTTTCCCGATCCTGCTACTCTCCAGGTTTCAAAAGAATTTTAGGCGGCCACTTCAAAATATTTTTCTTTTGAGGATATTCAAAATATCGGCCCGAGGAGCATTCAATGGAGTGTACTCACTTCTACCGGGGGATCTTTGGCGCCAAGGCTGGGATCTTCCAACCCGATCGCGAACATTCTTCTTTGGCTTATGCTTCGCTCAGAGCCTTTTGTTCCTTATTGGAGACTTTATTATCTCCCCCGGCACGCATCTAGAATCTCCATGACTTCAGCCTACTTCGGCATCTCTGTACCAACTCAAGCATAAGTCGTGGGTATATCCCGTAGTAATAACTCCAGGAGTTTCCGATTTGTGAGTCCTGTGAATAGAGCGGTTCAGGCTACTGTTCATCTAAGTTTTCTATCTCCATCGTCACTTTGTTGAATCTTTTTAGAAATTCTCTCGATCGATTCGTTCTTTCCTTGTTTGACGAGAAACAAGGTTTCTTCCGTTTTCTTGACCTGTATCCCACTGCCGAATCGCCCTATGAATTGGCGCGCCAATTCGTCAAAGTTTACGATCCTTCCCGAGGGAGGTTAGAAAACCACTTTTGTGCCGCTCCGAGTTAAAGATGAACCGAAAACCCCGCATAAAATTTCATCGAATTACCTGAAACTGCCATGGTCTGTTGGTAATAGCCGATGTGAGCTGTTGGATCTCCGGAGCCATCGAACGTTGAGAAGGTAGGCAAACGAAAGTTATGGGGAAACCGATATCCCGCAATCGGCTCAGCAAAAGGAGTCTTCCGAATGACCGAGTAAATATCCTCGATTATTCTTCCCTTAGCCAATTGCCCTAACTTCTCATTGATGTTGGCCAATTCTTGACCAATCTGGGTCGGGTGATCTTCAGCAATACGATCACGACCTCGATTAACACGATCATCACGTGCTACTCGATCATCACGAACAGTCCGTCCTTCACGAACGTTTCTCTTGTCACGAACTGCTCTATCATCACGAACGGTTCTTCGACGGTGGGTGAGTGAGTTCTTACCCCAAAGTATCCAACCTTGTATTTGAATCGGTTGTACTCTCTTGCGGTCTGTCGAACCGATCGCCTCGCCTTGGTTGATCATCAATCCTCCGAAGTCCTCGGTCTCCTTCACGGAAATTCTGATCAACATTCCGGTCTTCAGCCATTCTTTGGTCACGTGGTATTTGATCACATGGCAATGCACGTCTCCCTGAATCGTATTGATCAGGTTCTTGTGGTAAAACCACTCGTCTCGTGAGCACGCGGAGTGCTTGGCTCACCTCCAAGAGTTGAATCTTTACCTGATCCAATTGATCTTGGATTGTATCAGGAGGAAGATTACGTCCTCCCTGGCCATCATCCACCTCGATAGGATTTTGGCTTTCCTGGGGAATATCTGGATTATTCACCCCAGGTATCTGAACACCGGAATTGCGTTGTGCAGCGGCTGCTGATCTAGTCACCATGGCTTTTTCAAGTCTTTCCCACAGACGGCGCCAAATGATGCGTCCAAAATCTGCTCAGCCCTTAGATCTCCATGTGATGTCCTGCAAAACAAAAGCGTCAGATGTGGCCCGACCGCCTGGGTCGGGAGTCCTCCTCCGAAGGCTAAGTCAGTTGATGAACTTAATCACAAACACTACAACAAAACGGGCATATAACCGCGGAATTTTCCGCAGTAAAATGTAATGAAATCCGTAGTAATAGCCTATAGCTACGGATTACATGCGGTTTATTATCTGTCGCAACAGGCTCCGTCGCAAACGCAGTAGCTACACATAAAATACTGCATGTACAAGGTTGTCTATAGCTATGGTTTTTTAGTTACAGGTATTTCTGTAGCTATATCTATAGCTACGGATTGTTAGTTACATATGTTTCCACATCCAACTTCTAGCTATACATATTGAAGCGACAGATATTTTTGTGGTTATAGATCATGTAGCTGCGGAAAATATAACTACAGATGTTTCCGCGGCTACTCTATAGATACGGAAAAAATAACCGTGGATGTTTCCGCATCTAACTTCTACCTACACATATTGTAGCCACAAATAATTCCACATTTATATATCCTCTAGCTGCGGAAAATATAAATACATATGTTACCGCGGCTAGCCTATAGCTACGAAAAATATAAATTGTGGATATTCCGCAGATTAACTTCTAACTACACATTGTAGCGCCAGATGTTTCCGTGGCTATATATCTTTTAGCTGCGGATGTTTTTGCATCTCAATTTTTGATATACACATTGTAGCGACTAACATTTCCATGGCTAATCTATAGCTTCGGTATATTAATTACGAATGTTTCTTTTACAATGCTTTAGATGTAGAAATTTATTTGTAGGTATTTCATCCACAATGAAGATGTGACTATAGATTTTATTCTACAAATGTATTCAGGTCATTTATTGGTACCAATATTAAAGTGGATTGTCTTATGAAATTTTTAACTACAAACTCTTTATAAAGGCTATAACATATATAGACACAGATTAGTATATATACACTTCTTCACAACAAATGTATAGAAACAAAATACATATTTATTGAATTCATTGTCATTTGAAATCTATACACACCAATTAAAAGTAAAAAGAAGTTATTTGTCATCCAATTGACTCAAATTAGAATAACTGCAAATTAAAACTTAAATCAAGATAAAAGGTTTGTGTTAAAATTCAAAGTGCACTTAAAAAAAACACTGGAATCAATTAGTCGATCCAAGCCCTTTGCTTTATGCTGTGTGAAACTCTGCGGTGGCTGAATAAACTTCTTAATAAATTATCCTGCAATCAATATAAAATAAATAAATAAACAATTAATAATGTTGTAACAAAAATTCATAAGAAACTCATAGCTTAGAGTATCACATTACCTTCAAGAGAAAAGATGCATCATTGCTCCTAGAAGGGTGATTTACTTCATGACTATTAAAATGATTAAGTCCCTATCACAAGGATACAATATTTACAAAATCAATAACAATAAGAATCATAGAGTTTTAAGAATAAAATAAACTTTAGAGATTAATAAAATTTTAGTAATATTACCTGTTCCTCAGATGAAAAATCTTCCATTTGACAATCTGGATTTGATTGTTTAACAACTGATAAAATTCAGGTGACTTGAGCTTCTAACATATTAACTTTATTTTTCAAGAAAGTAACTTGTTCAAGGACATCTTCTCTTTTATTTTCTTAGAGACAAGCCTAGCTCCCAATCCTAGCCATTGAATGCGTCTACGTTTATCTTTCTTTAACACCTGAGAAAAGATGTCAGTGACCCAATTACTCTCGCCATTGCCTTGAGAGGCATCAATTTCTGCTTCTATTCCATGATTTTTTCCTGCAATTAAGATATAAAATATATATATCATACACATTTATTATGCTTGGGTTATTTAGAAAAAGAATTAGTTGACTGGTATTTTGATTAAAAAAATAATAAACAAAGGAAAAGATACAATTATTTTTATTTTTTATTTTTTTGCAATCTCATCAATTGGACGTCCATTTGCATGTTCATGGGTGATTATGTATAAAACTTACACTCAATCCCAACCTCACTCCCTCCCAAGAATCCTAACCTCAATAGGACTCTTCAACCTAAACATAATTCAAGTAGGATTGACCTTAACCTACTAGGATTAACCTGAAACTATAAAACACTCACAACAGCCCCTTCCCAAACCCAACCAAAAACTCTTACGCATCAATTTCCCAACTCTAACATCAGTTGTCAATTCTTAAATTCCATAACAGTAAAAGCCAAACCTTAATTCCTCTTCAAATAAACCCTAGACCTAAATTCCAGACCTGAAATCTAAATTACAGCAAGGTTACAAGCTTCAAACCAGAATGACCTAATCCTAAGCTTGGCGGAACATTTCTAGGGTATTACCTTATAACATTAAACCCCAATTCCTCCAAGAAACCTCCTATTACAAATGCATACAGCCTTAGAAGACTGTTGAGTGCCTGAGAGAGGATCCTGGAGTGAGCCTAAATCTAGGCCAACATCCCTACAAACTAAACCCTAGAATTTGGTTCACATCAGCCAATCAAAATATTCTTTGAATCCTAATTTTTGGAAATCCTTAGAGTCATACTGTTAAGCTCATATTGTCAGGAAATAGCCATGGGTAGAGCCAAATCAAAAACATGAAATCCAATAAAACAACAAATAATACAAAACCACTAGGTACCTGGATATCACCCACAGGTGAGAAATGCACCACATAGTATCTTTGCAGATGCTGACTTATCCTCCTTTGACCCATTTAATGCTATGTGATATAACTTCTCAATCTCCTCTAAGCTGAAAGCAACAAAGTTGATTTTAGACTAAACAATGGATGCATTAAAATGAGCAGTAATATGAAAATTCTTTTGACATCACGCCGAAACAGGAGTTGTAGTTAGGGCATTCAATAGAGGACCAGCTAATGGAGCCCCTTCCATGAAGGCAGTCCAAGGAGATCCTTGAGCTGGTGATGGATTCGAGGACAAGGTTACTGATGGAAGCACATAACCAGGCCAGAAGTACACAAACTTATCAATCAACTTTCTTGCAATACAAGCCTCCACTATGAGATGTCTCATGTTCCCACCTGCCATAGGAATTAAGTTCTAGCAAAATATAGAAAGCACAATGTAGAAAGTGCTCTATGAGTAAAATAGAGATCATAAAGTCTATTAACAACCCATTTCTCCTGATAATTTTACCAACACAAATCTCCAAAAAGGTTTAAGAAAGTATACAAGCATTAATCAAAAAGTTAGTAGGGAAATAGGATAATGAACAAAGTCACCTGCTTTCACATGTATTAGCACGGCTACCACCATTAAAACTCTCATTTCCATCTGTGAAATTATAGATGAACTCTGCTGCTTTTGCAACAGCATTATTAGCTTCAACAACTGGCGTCTGTTCAACTGATACTCCAAACCCAAAGCTTTCTGTACATTTGCAAATAATCTTACCAAAACCTCACCAGCTGATTTCAAATTTGAGGAGACTGACTTGTAAGCTTCAAGAAACTAAACGTGCACAATACCATCCAATATCTTCTTCTTCTTCTTCTTGACAAAACTACAGTTCACAACCTCACATTAGATGTAGTAAGTATTTACTCCCAGAGAAAGATTAAGTAAAATGACAAAATGAAAACACATGATAATGGAAATAGAAGCTTTTACTACTAATGACCAAGGTAAACTACTACAATGTAGAAGCAATGAATTGAACAACCAGTAAAAGCCCAACAAATAAGAAGAAGAAACAGAGCCATCAGTATATTCTTTCACAAAAAGACTTGTATGATTCAGCTCATACATTTTAAAACAAGTGGAAAGATATGTGTTTTCCAAGTCAAAATGAGAAACAAACTCCAAAATATTTTAAAATAAATGCATCAGCATAAATATGCTAGCAATATCATTGACTTGATTGCTATGTAACTCCAAATAAGCAAAGGGGGCGTATGTTGTTGATGTCATGTGTCTATTTAAGCTTGTCAGCTAATTTTCATAATCATTTAATTAAATAAATTTTCCAATATAAGGAACAGCATGATTCACAAGTTCAAAATATTTGCCTTCAAGGTCTTTGTGTAGACTTTTATCATTACACACAAATTTGCCCACCACTAAATCCGCCCACATAACATTGCAAATCAAAGATTCGATTGCCGTCTTATATTAACAGTACCAAGGCCACATGATAGAATGCATTAACTAAAGCATAACTAAATTTGATAAGAACCTAAACATAACGACTTCACTTTTGTAAGCCCCTCCTTTAGATAGGCAGCAGCATGTTCTCTTCTAGCCCTCTTTCCAATGATGGTTGTTTGGTCATATTAACACATACCTGAGAAATCACCAATCACTTAAAAGCACCCATAAAACTGCTAGCATTTGTGGATATATGCATATAGAACTAGGAATGTGCTAATTAAATCCTGTACCTACAATTTGTCAAATTCACCATGTAAATACAAAACAAAGGGTAATGAATCAGTAGCAATCCCGAGAGACAAAAGCTAAGAATAATACTAGTACATGCGAACTACCAGCAATGGTACTTAAGAAGTGCAACACATGAGCAGCAAGAATATCAAATAGATATACACTTGTAACCTCTAACCTGAATCATTAGATTGCATGCTCTTCCATGGCTTGTGAATTTGCCAGAGCAAAGACAAAACAGGGGAATTTTGAAAATGGTCAAAAGGAATATTGTTCAAAAAGCTATTATCCTCAAGCTCACCTTTGAGTTACTGAAAATCATTTAACATTTGAGATTGGTAACCATGATGTGAAGAAAATAAAAAACTCACATATTGAAAGGAAGAAAATCTTAGATCTCCTATTTGAAACAGCCAAAACCTCCGGATGCAAGGTGAACGTCAGGTATGAAGCATTGAATTTCCTGGCATCTTGGACTTCCAATCCCAAATTAAGGAACCCATAGTTCAGGAAAGAATGCGAGAGAATTAAAAAAGAACCAAACAAAGTAACCGGTGGAGATGTGAACATATGGAAGCGAAGTAGCATTCGGTGGAACGGCCCCTTGTTCACTAGAAGCTGGTTTTCCCTTCTCCCCGAATCATTGACCAAGTAACAACAACAAAAGTAGAACTGAGTTTCCTATTGATCAGACTAATCGAAAACACAAAATTACAAGGAAAGTGAGAAATCCATACAGAACAATACCTGCAACTTCAATATAGATCGTTTTCCTTATATAGTAGTATTCGACTTTGAAAGAGAAGATTCAATGGAGTAGAAGAAGATGCATAACTATTGACGGAAATGGACCCTCACAAAAGCATCTGTAGAAGAGAAAAACCTTGCTATGTTTTTCTCGGAATGTTTTGTTGGAGAGATGCAGAAATCCGTCGAACACATACCGTGCATTACAATTTTCTTCAGAAAAAAAACTCAAAGACTACAAAATAAAGAAAACAACAATAAGAGATGGAAACACTAACCTAAGCAGTAATCACTTTGAAGATATTTCTTCTCTAACATTATTCCTGCTTGAGGATACTTCTTCTCTAACACTCGTATGTGTTGTTCCAGGCTTCCTCACAACCTAACTATCAAATTCGAGTGTGTGGCGGGCTGCAAGAAGAGGAAAAAGAGAAAGTACGCAGAAGGGAATGGGGTGAAGAAGAAAAAGCGAAAGATAGAGATCGACGAACACGGGATAGAAGGAGATTTGGAGTGAGCCAGAGCAAGAGACGAGTTGAGAGACACAATGGGAGAGAAACGACAGAGACGTCGTCTTCGAGAGGGGGAAATTAGGGGGGAAAAGGGCGCCATATTTGGGCGGGTTTATTTTGGGAGGTGCTGGCGGTTTAATTTAAGTAGATACAATAATTTCGAGAAGTTTCATGAAAACTGCCCCCTAAATAAAGATCTTCCACAGTGCTTGGATAGCCAAAATCTGCCTCTAAATTCATATTCGTATTCATTTAAGTGTGTCTCTGTCCGTTAAGCAACCGAATTTGAATTCGGATAATTACTTATCGGGATCAGATAATATCCGGATAAAAACATTTTTCTCACGAAAATGGATTATAATTGGATTCAAAAACCGGTAATTGGATAATCGGAAATAAAAATTATCCGGTTAGAGTAAAGTATTAAACACTTTTCTAAAACATGGCTAATAATTGGATTCGGAAACCGGTAGTCGGTAAGCGGAATTTGTAAATTGAAAAAAAAAAAAATTTTAAATGACAATCACCAATCAATAATCAGATAGTTTATCGGATCGGATTATTATCGGATATTCGATAAAGTTTCGGATTCGAATTCGGATGCCTTCTTTAAATTTCTTCCATATTTGAAATAAACCGCCACAAATTAAAATTAAAAAGCATCACCCATTCGCCTTTTATTTGTAGTGAATAATTGTTTTTAACCAAAGATCACAAAACACAATTAGCAAATGACTTATTCCTTTAAAGTGACCTGAACTGCTGAACAAGAGATTTCCCTATAGGGAACTTGACCTATATCCACTATAAGTGTCTTATACGAGACTTAAATTGCTATGACCAACTCACATGGTTGTTCAGTTGGCAAAGAATATCAGTAGACAACACTAAATCTATATATAAATAACAATAGATTCTTTGGAAAAACAGTAGAGACCCTCATGAATAAATTACTAGACAATTAAAAGAGTAACATTTAAGAAGGGGGGGGGGGGAATACAACTAGCCAGGTTGTATTTGACTAGTTGTATTTGAGGTTGGAAAAAGAGTTTGTTTAGAAACATTGAACTTCAGAAATTACCTTTTGGCTTCTATTTGAAATTTCAAATCCAATTTGTTCTTCTCCCATGAGTGAAGCTACATTGGGGGCAAGGGGATCATGTCCGAGTGTGGATCATCTCCTTTGATGACAGCTTTACAATCACAAATTACGTGGGACCCACAAGTGAAAAATAATAAAATATTTTAAAAAAATAAATCTCATCACTTAACCTTGTGGGTCCCCCTATAATTTTGTGGTCAATAACCGTCAGGAGAGACGATCCGGACTCACCATTCCACCCCCCTCCCCCACCCCAAAAAAATTGAATATCCCCGTTCCCTTCTAAAAATTTTAAAAATTTTCCTCCGACCCTCTTTCCATGTTTGAAATATATGGGTGTCAATAAAACCCACTTGACCCATCCCGGCCCTAACCCCCCTAAGCCGGGGCAAATTTGACTCTGAAGGGCGAGTTAAGGTTACATAATACGACGACCCCGCTAGGGTCGAGTCTATCTTGGGTTCCACCCTCCGACCCGTAGTTTTATTCTAGTCATTAAAAATGATGTTGCTACATTATTAATTACCACAGCAATAAGTTTTTCATATTACTACAATTCTTAACTTTAGAGCTATTGTCGTAGTTATAACGTTTTTTTATTGTTGTGGTTTAAATACTAAAATCTAAAATATATTAAATTACTACAATACATAACTATAGTTATATTTTTGCAGTTAGAGGGAACGTATTTATTACGATTTTTAACCGCAGTTTTATTTCCGCAGCTAAAAATAAATTGTTACTACAATTTTAATTTGCAGCTATTATAGAAACTATATTACTACAATTCCAAAATGTAGTTATGTTTTAGTAGCTAAAAAAATTGATATTGTTATACTTTTATTTCCATAGTAACAAGTTCCATATATTACTACAATTTTTAGTTGTAGTTTTGTTTCTGTAGTTACAATGTTTTTTTATTACTATGGTCTTGAATATCGTATTTAAAAATATTTTAAATTACTACAATTTATACTCGTAGTTATACTTTTGCGGTTAGAAGTAATATATTAATGTGGTTTTGAATCTTGTAGTAAAAAGTTGTTCATATTACTACAATTTTTAGTTACACTTTTACAAGCACATCTATAAATATATTTTTTACTACAGGTGTTACATACTGCAGTAATAATTGTTTTAAATTACTACACAAGGAAAAACTGTAGTTAGAAGAGACTTGTAGCTTCAGTTAAAAAAACCGTAGCCAACTATCTGTAGCTATAAGGGGTTTTTGTTGTAGTGAAACAGCTCTGCTAGAAGCACAGAGCTAATGAATGAAGAAACGGGAAAGGTGATCTAGATAGCAGGACGCTGATAGTTTGGATCTATCGGTATGTATCCGAACCCGAGTCTCGAGATAGTATTCTTTTTGATCGATTGATCCGTCCCTCACCTTGTATGGTAGTGAGGTTTATATAGAGTGTACCTTCGAATCTCCTTCGTTGGATGCACTCGAGCCTTCTTCGGGTAGTCGTCGGATCTCATCAATAAGATCCGTTGAGCGATAGACTTCTACTAGTTTGGACTAATAGAGGACTCCTGAGATAACCGTTAGGTTATGCGATAGTTATCCCTTTGATGATGATTATCCGCAGCCGTCAGTTTGAGTCTGCTGTCATCAGGGTGATTACCCTAATCCATAAGTAAGATTAGGGCACGCTTGCAGCAGAATAATCTTTCTTCTTCAGCAAGCCATCTTTCGGCTCCGGCTCGCTCGGGAGCGATTCGGTTTTCTCCGTCTCGACCGGGGTCGAGGGTCGGACCAGGTATGAACCAGGTCAGATCATAAACTCTCCATATCAGAATGTTCCCTATTTTCTGATAAGGGAGAAAGAAATCAGTTTTCTTCTTTGCTGTTGTTGCAATTGATATAAACCATTTTCATGAATTATGAAGTTGTCAAATCTGATTTCTTTTATTAATTTTTTTTTGTATTTGAGGTTCATCCAAGCCAACTTGCGCACACCTCAATTACATCATCAGTGGAGAGGAGAGATTTGTCATCCGCAAGGGTCGAATCCATGACCTCTCTACTGTGAAGTATGGATCTTACCACTCTACCAACCTTGCATTGACGTCAAATCTAATTTTGTTTGACGAATTTGAGGCAAATAATTATTTAATAGCTTTTAACTGCAGAATAAAACTATTGAAAACTAAACCATAATAAAACATTACGCAAGTGCGCACAACAGGGAAGTGATTGATGGATACAACTTTGAATTTTCTTTTCACCTTTAGATTTTGTTGCTTTTTTTTTTTTCTTCTTCTTCTTCAATGAACTCTTGGAAGCGATTCTCAGATGGAGATTGATTTTGGAGGAAGACGATGAAAAAGAGAGAAAAAAAAACAGTGGAAGCTTGGCGATGGAGATGCTGCTGCACAGTTTATTAAGATGCAGAAGTAGAGTTGTAGTCGTTGAGGAATAAAGGAAGCAAGGAAAGGGTTTTCTAGTGGGATTTTTTATCAGTCGGTTTTTAAAAAAAAATGAGAAATGGATAGTTGAAATCTACGTTCATAACAAGACCTTGTTTGACCTTTAAGATTAAGAAAAAACTAAATTGATGGAATTGTTTCTTGTTATGAATTGAGGATGTAAATGAATTTCATTTCTAAAGGAAAAAAAATAAAATGTAGGGTTCATAACTTTTAGACTTTGCTTCCAAATCCATCCATTAGTGGTTTGTCTTTTTGGGGTTCAACTTCAATGCTTCTTATGGCCACCATCTCCCTGAGAGGTTGAGGTCGAAATCTCGACCACTCATTTTGCAATTTTTTTCTTTACAGGAAGGTATGGTTGAAAGAGTTTTTTTTTTTTTTAACTGCAAATTGGGTGGTCAAGATTTCACCCTCAACCATCCGTTCCATCTGAACCGTATGCAGCTTAGTGTTGTGCATTAATTGCCTAGCACTAAACCTCCATCTGTCCTTTTAAATTGGTGGATACTCGACAAAACTATTATCCTTATTTTCTTATTGGACTAAAACACAAACATCATTTGTTTAATATTTTCTATAAAAATAACTAGCATACTACTATATTATCAACTTAACCCTAACTATGCTACCTAAAAAAGGAAAACGATAAAGTTTTACCCTAACTTCTCTTTGCCAACAAACTAAGTTGTGTGTGTGTGACTGTTTTCCTATCCTTTACATTTACCTTGAAGAAAATCAGATTTTCTTTCAAAGTGAGACTATGTCTACATCATCAATCAATGTTGACACTTCATTACCTCCGCTTAGTCTTTGAATTACTTCAATGAGGTTTTTCTCCTAATCTTGCACTTATAGGTCAGCTGATATCACAAGACTAGGATGACTATGAAGAACAAAGACCTGGATTTACTAGAGAATTGCTCTCCAACAATGACAATAGTTTGAACTTTGAATAAGAGTTTTGTATATCCATCAATGGAACTTCTAAAAACAAATTATTTCATTTTGTTTCTAAGAAATGTTTCAATCAAAGCCTCTTTGGAAACATTATCCCCCCCCCCGCCCCCAATTGTTTTCCTATAGCTAAAACAAAACAAGTTGGAATGTTTATTTAGCAAGGAGATTACTAAAGAGAACAACTACAATGAATGTACAATTCAATGGGTTCTTCTAGAGGCTCAAGTCGGAGCTATCCCAGAGCCAAGGGGGGTCGTGGCCCCTCCCTCTCCCCCAAATTTTTGTTTGCCTAGAGATCTACTTCTAGCCTTCTTTCCATTTGTGAAATACGATCACTTAGTCCCTTCCATCCTTGATTTTTTGAAATTTTCCTAGAAAGACCCCTCTTTTCCTCTATGTGTAAAATACTAGCAGTTGACCTTCTTCCCATGTGGTTCCATTATTCAACCTTGTCACATCCCTCTAGCCGGTACCCTATCTAGAATACTCGGAGGTGTGATCCACCGCCCCGAAGATCAAGTTTAGGAACGATCATATCCACTTAGCACAATAACATAATCAAAAGCAAGAACAGATCATTGTATTCAAGTAATTTAATAGAAAAATCAAGAAAATATCTCAAAAGGATCACAAAAGAACACTTTGGATCACAAAAGAACATCAAAGTGTGATACCAAATAAAAGATGACTGTAGGGTATAGTGAAAATATACCCCACAAATAAAGCAGAAGGTAGATCGGAAATCTAAAGCAAGGTCTAAGCTATTACAATTCAAAATAAAGTCTAAAAGAATAAGAAAGTAAAGTAATCAACATCTTCCACCGGCTCTTCTTCTTCTTCAGTCTTCATCTTCTTCACCTTAGGGTTGTGCTCTTGTAGTTTTAGGTCAGCATCTAGCTCACAATCCCATCGGTGAATAAGACGATGTCGGCTACCATCAATAGGAGCCGTCAACGTAGTCCAAACCTGTGTACTGGTCACACCATTGGTCATGACCTTCTCCAATGACTTCCGAAGCTGAACCATGTAAGGAAGGGTCCTCCGTATCGTAGCACGGGTTCTCTTCCAATCCTTCGAAACCATCTAAAAACATGTCCTCCAAAGGGTAAGCTCAAAAAGAACTTAGCAAGTATCCAATCATAATAAACATCTTCACACACAATCCAAGGCAAACATAAATGCAATGGTATGAAACAGTAATTGCAAGTATGTTTCTAACTCTATATATGTATGCTGGTCTCTATTGGCAGACACGTTTTAAGTCATAGCACCATACTCCTTTGGGTGGGTCTCAAATCACTCTCCCTCAGCCTTCTCTAGCATCTTGGGTTCTCCGTTTTGTAATTGGGTCCTAAAACCTTCCCAAACATACCTTGGCTGGGGTTTAGGTCACCACCCTCTCACATCACCATTAATCTGAGTATTAATGTGTGTACAAGATTAATCTTAGCCCAATTCAAGTCATCTACTGAGTCATATCTACTTAGGGTTAGATACGTCCATTCCTTGCTTCCTGCGATCCTTTCCGATACCTTTCCCACTAGAGTCACCGTCTCCTTCCCAGCTACGTGGACTCTTAACCCTATTGGTCATCTAAAGTAAACGGGAAGCTCTCATGTCCTCTCACGGGTTGCTACCGGTCTTGAGCGCCCATGAGCCCAGGTCTACTATTGCAACCCTACCAGTGAATGGCCCCCACTATGTGATTCATGTCCTCTCACGAGTTGGCTACCGGTCTTAAGTGCCCACAAATCCCCATTGCTACCATGGGTCACTCGATCTCAATTCTCCTTCTGATGGGGTCAAATATGACAAGGGTTTCCTAGCCAAACACTTCTAGACATGCCCTACATATGTCAACTATGAGACCTAGCCCTAACCTTGACCCGGAAACCCTGTTGTTTGTAGGTCCGATGACCCGAAGTAAGGGAAGAAGTCAACTGTGGGCTATCTTAGTGGAAGATATGAAGTTTGACCCTGAACCCATGGATGTTGATGTTGGTGTTCCAATTATTGAAACTTGCTCTGAACTAAAAAGGAAACTACACCTGATTGAAGATGAGATTACTTGAAAGATTTGGAGTATTATTTGACTTGGTTCGAAGGCATTTCTACACCCTACGTAAGTCATTTGAGTTGTGTGTTGAAGCTCTTTAGGTTTGGTATTCATTTGATCCTCCAAATACCAACTTTGGCCTTGCTGTCATGCTTGGTCAATTGCTTGGTTGATTGGGCCAATCGACCAACCAATCAACCAATGAGATCTGTTTTGACTGTTTAGGTCTTGGTTGCTCTATTTAAGTGCATCCTTGAGGTTATTTCGTCTCCTCTGCCTCCTAAGCCTCTGGAACGAGTCAAAGCTCTATCTTTCAATTTCTTTGCACCCTAGGTTGGATTCTTGCAAGAACTCTTACATTTCTCTTTTTCTTGCATCAAAAGGTATGTCTACACTCTCTTCTTCTTCCCCATCTCTGTTTTTCTTTTATTTTTGGACTGAGACAGTAGAGTAGATGTTGCATCCTCTATTGCAAACATCTCTCCACTCATCTCTCATGGTTTCCTAAGGATTGATGGCTAAAATAATGATCTTAATCATTATCATTGCAAACTTTTGAAGGAACCATGATCTTCTCTTTGATCTTCTTCTTTGATTCATCTTCTGATTTGAATTCTTATATTCTTAGATCTATTTTCTTGATTAGATTAGTGTACAATCTCTATGTTTCTTTACTAGATTAGTAATCTATCAATCTCTGGTTTTCCCTTCATGATCATACCATGTTTTCTTCGAAAACCCTGACTGTTACTTTTATGGTAAGTTTTGTTTCCTTATTTGTATCTTTAGGTTTTGATCAACGATAGTGTTAGACTTGTTCTTTAGTACTAGTACACTGTCATTGTAATTCCCTTGTTGTATGGTGGTGTTTCGGATCACAAAATTCTGTTTTCGGATCAAAAACCTCTTTTTTTTGTTTGTTACTGACTCAGTTGGCCGACTGATTGGTTGACTGGTCCAGTAGACCAATAAATCAATCGACCAATGAAGACAATAGCTCTTTTCTTGGTGTGTTCTGATTCGTTTGATCTTCTGCCGTTTAGACTTCTTTCCTAATAAGGTATGTATACTTGTTTAGGATCTTCTTGCCAAGTTTAGAAAGATTCTCCTTGATTCTTGGGATTCTCTTCAAAGTTATATAAGGTAAGGATGGTTACTTCTATAATTACATAGATTGTGTGATCTTAGTTTCTATATTAGAATCATTTGGATTTGTTACCATAAATAGATTCTTTTAGGGATACACTACCGATGCACTTACTTCAATTACAGTAGCAGCATTACTTCCTTGCATTCTTTAGTTTATGAATGTCTTTTATTGTCAATTGTATATGAGATGGATCATGTTATTGTATA